>NW_028321878.1:21800000-22100000 GCF_036245765.1 Copidosoma floridanum | reverse complement strand
TTTTCTTAGTGTTTAAATACAGTTCACTTGTAAATTTTATCAAGGTTTCCCACGTATTCTTTAAAATAAGAAATCAGTCGGCGACGTCACATAGATGCAGTCGACAGGGCGGCAGAGGGCTGCACTCTGAAAAACAATTACCATTGAGTTTATTCCTCTACTAACGATAGAGATAATATTAATAGAGTAGAATAGCTTGCTGAAGAAGCGTAATAGTGTTAAAGAGAGGAAAAAGATTTTGTGGGTCTTTCATCTCTCTTCCCAACACTGATTGGCTGTCACAGTTTTCTGCCATCGTGCTTGTTGAGGGAGGCAAAGATGCAATGCAGATAATAAGTTGACTGCTGTCTCCAATGGTGACTGTAACCTGTGACAGCTACTTAGTAAAAAAAGGAGAAAGAGATGTAAGACACATACAATTTTTTTTGTGACGCTGTTACGATTCAAATTGACACTAAATTGTGATACCAAAAGTCTTTACAGTCATTAAAATTTTTTTATTGATGCTGAAATTTAAGTATTACGATCCCAAAACGTCATATGACTTTCGCGATATATACAGCCTAGACAGGAAAAAATAACATAGGCTGTGAGGGGGCAAATCTATTTCATTTTTCTTACACTTACAATTTTTGTACAGTAAAGCTTGGAAATAACATGGTGTCGAGAAAATGACGGTACATCATCTTATTATTTCTCTAATTCGTAGGTGGATATATAACACGTATAATTCATATTTTCACATACGTCCATTCACTATACAGATTGATTTAAAACTCATCGTGATGGATGATGTATTATAATCCACTTTTTAACAACCGTTATGTATTCTAATGACAAGGCTTCTCTACTCGAGAAGATTTTTTTAACAAATTTTTCTTTTGTTTTCACTTTCAGGAATGGAGTTTAACGAAGGATGGCCTAATTAGACACCATGAATTCTGTTTAACGCTGCCAGTTTACGTGAAGGGAACAGCGCTTCTTATGCTGACGTGCGATGGTAGTGAGAACCAAAGGTGGCGGCACCTCGAGGGTGGTCTTATTCGACATGCACGCGTTCCTATTTGCATCGACTCAAGGCAGCAACTGCAGCATTCTCAGCGCATTATTACTGCTCAAAAGTGCGACTCAAACGCCGAAAGCCAACGATGGCACCTCTACAATCATGTCAGCCATTAGCCTTGAGCTTAAAAGTAAAGCGTTTGATACTAAAGACTAAACTTATAAACTTAAGACCCTGCAGATGCAGAGTTGGACTCGAATAAGGTAGTGTAGGAAAAAAAGCCATCAGTGAAGAAGTGCGATTATCTCTGCTTCGATGATTTTCAAGTATAAGTATTTACCTAATCATATTGGTAAAAATCTTTGAAAAACCATTAGATATAGGGAACAAAAGTTGTAACGAAAGCCTTTTGAGTAACACACCTTTAAATCTCGAAATATTTTGCCATGTGAAGGAGTGAGGGCTCTAAAAGCAGCAAATTTCTTGATGAAAATAATAGTTAAAGTCTTGTTGTTGCTGTTGTTGTTGTCATTATTGTTGTTGTTTTTGTTGTTTTTGATACTTGGCTCAAAACAAAAACGAAATATCTGTTCGATGAAAAAGTTATAGTGCTTAAAATAAACACTGATAAAATGAAAAATATTAAAACCATATAAGTTTCATACCATTTAAGATTTGATTGAAATGCAGTAATTACATTAGTCATGGAGAGAAGTCTGTAATATTCGTAAAATTTTTAACTCTCGATCAAGAAAACACTAATTATTTGCAGGGCATTTTTATCTGATTAATTCATAATCCTCGCTTACAAAAGTGAACGGTCAGATATACTAATTCTGTTAGATGCGCTTCGTGCGGTCTACATTATTGAAACTATATTTTAATAATTAAATTTTTTTATTTTATCACTAAAAAGGCATGATAAACTTTTTATAAGGATCTGTTGACATTCTTTTGATTATTTTATTGTTCTAGCGAATGAAGGTAATAAGTCTTATACATTGCTGCCAGTTACATAATAGTTTTTTTTAGAGTAGTTTTAATTTAAAAACCTGCATGTTGACTATCATTTTGAAACTGTAAGCTTATTTGTTTTAAATATTACCTAAGTATATATAATTAAAAGTTCTAAGTAATTTGCCAATCAATGTTTTACGATAAGTAAAACATTGATAATTTTTAGAGTTTCAGATTCTGAAGGATAGAAATGTTTCGATTTTGTTCTGAACCAAGATACAATTAAAAGATTAAAATCACATTTCTTTAGACGTACCCTTTTTAAGGCGAGAGCTAGAAATGAAGGGTGTGCTATAGATCAGCAAACTCAAATAAACTAAGCAAAATTCAACGACTGCTTATTGCTTAACTTCAACAGAGGCAAACTTATACTTCCGCCTTGCAATGGTGATTTTTCTAAGTCATTTTGACGCAAGTCTCGTAAGAATAGCTATTTCACTAAAAAAAAAGGTGTTAGAAAAAGTGTTACAACTATAATAAATATTACTATATTTTAGAGGGAAGCTGAGACATACTCGCCATGTTATAAAAATTACTATGCTACATAGTAAAACCAGATTATATCAACATTTGTTATTCGACATAGTAATTTTTATTTTGCTCAGAAAGAATTTTCATATTAGTAAGTAAGAGAAGAAAAATGTATATATACATACATATTGCCCTGAGAATATATACATTAAACAGAAGATATATGTGTATATATATATATATATATATATATATATATATATATATATATATATATATATACATAGATTTAAATGAATAGAGATTTTTTTTCTTATAGTATATAGATATTGATGAATTAAAAACATATTTTTATTTTAAAAAAGATCTGCAGCAACTGGGATTTGGACCTTTATCTTTGAGCTCCCGAGTCAGGCTCCGCAACCACTAGACCACAGGACATGATGTCCGCGCAAGTATGGATAAAGTACATGTGGGAACGTGGACTGTTTATCATACACACAATAAAATTAAAAATCAAAGGGTTTTCTGTAGACAACGGTATTAACAACGGATAATTAGTCGATTCAAAATTAATTGTTAGCACGTATCAATTTTTAACACTGATAAATTAAATAATATGTTTCTCTTCATATTTACATTCGTATAACCTCAAATTTGAAACTCAATACGCGTATATATCGTACCAAATTACTTTCGAACATAGTAATTTTTACTATACTGAATAGCAATGCAGTGGAATGAGAAATTTTATTATGTCACATAGCAAATTTTACTTTAGATTGTGGTACATTTTAAAACGATTATAATAAAATTAACTGTGTTGTGTAGCAAAAATTGTACTATCACAATTTTTACTATGTTACACATAGTATTTTTTACCATGCCGTGAAATAATTTTTTTAGGGCTACTTCATAATAAAAATTAATCAAAACATAATTGAAAAATTTTTTAACGTAACAATTTTGCGTCATCAGGTGAGTACATCTCAGCTTTCCTGAAAATATAGTAATTTTTAGCAAAGTTATAATACTCTTTTTAACACTACTTTTCTCAGTGTATGCGTTAGTCTCTCCTACATCTGCATAAACACTTACACACGTACAAACACTCTCACAAATATACACCCATTGATCCTTAAATATTCCCCTTACACACTTTACTCTTTAACTCGAAAATCATAATTTTTTGTATTTTACTTTTTCATGCACTATTAACTCAAGTAGGTATATTTCTAGGGTTTCATTCATGTGGAGTCTTATTAACTCATATATAGTTTAAATATATGTAAAACTTCCTACCTTATCGATCAGGTAAATTTTATATCATAGCTATGCAACAATGTTTATTCATTAACTATTTGTTTTGTAGAGAAAACAATAGTAGACAGCACGTTATAAACACTTTACAAATTAAGCCCAAACGAGAAAAATTCACTAAGAATTCAGTGTGAAAAATCAGATTTTAGACAAGTAAGGTGTAATCTGATTTCTCACCTTACTTCTTCATATTACAATGAATCTCACCGAAAATAAACTCCATTTATTTCTTTTAGGTTCAATAGTATACATTTTTTTTTTAAATGTTATTTCGAAAAAGTTACTAACACCAATAACAATAGCCAACAAAGCATTGCTTAATAGTTTACACAATTGATTTACTTTTCTACCCTACTGATCATGACTACTTTACTTGGTCTTCAATAACCAATTAATTTGAAACATGGACACGTAAGAAAAATAGTTGACGCACAATCTTGACTTTCCAAAGAATCAATACATTTTTATTGGCTTAATTTCAGCAAAATTCATTGAGACATTAAAAATAAATATGAAAATTAGATTGCACCTTTACAGTCTGACATCTGGTTTTACAATTTTTGTCTCAAATTCTTGATTAATTTTACTAAATTTCAGCTCGATTCAGTCTTTAAAATGTTAAAAATAAGTGTTTACTTTTCTTTTCATAGAAAAGTAGCTAACTTTCAAACAAATGACGTTAAAAAGCTTTAAGATCAAATTAAGATTACGCTGTTGAAAAAAAATTATATTAGAAAATCGTATAAAGAATCCTTATCCTTTTACGTAATTCACCTTGTTATTTTACTCCATTGTAATATGATTTTTTTGTCTTCAATCATTATATGGTTTCTCAAAACCCGTGTGGTTTTCTTGTATATATTTTTAAGGGCAAAGCTTAATGACTGTTAAAAAGTTATTTGATTTCATAATTTTGTGACGATTAGTACTTCAAGCGATTTCTTCTCGTTAAAAAAAAAACCACATGATTTTTAAAAATCTTTATCGTTGACTCAAAACAACCATGTGGTGATTTGAGACAAAAGATCGTATGATAACTACTCCCGTCTCGTAATTTCAGTTTGTAGTGTAACTTTCCCGTTTGATGTACTATTTTTTCAAATGTCCACTTTGTTTTTATGATACTTTTTTGCTACCACGCCTTTATCGATTTCAAATTGTCTATGTTTTTCATTTTCATTAAGTACTTCGTTTTATTTCATCTAGCTTAGTCTAAGTAGGTTTAGTTAGCACTGTACTCTTTTACCAAACATTAATTCCACCAGTAGAATTCTCATCTTTACATAAGGTATTTGACAGTATTCTTTTTTTGCTTAGTTTCTAGTTAACTTAGTGCTAGTTTAATTGTTTGAACATAATCTGTCTTCAGTTTGTTTGTTAATTACCGGGTGGAATGTTGCCATTTTTATAATGTACAGTTCCAATTTTTTCAGAAATTCCTGGAACATTTTGTATAAGATGTTACTCGTCAAGAGACAGGAAGCACTTGTTAACTTGGTGAATCAGCAGGAGTAGTACCAGATTATATTTACATTTTATTTAAATACTAAAACTTTGTATACACAAAAGTCTCTTTTCTGTAACATTTTCTCGTAGAGAAACTCTCTTTTATACGATACAACATACACGCTATTTGACCGGGAGTTATCTTCATTCTGCGTCAGTCCATGCATCCGCCCGACTCTCTCTCTCTCTCTCTCTCTCTCTCTCTCTCTCAACGCAGTGGCCGTACGCTTGCGCCATCTGTACACCTGAAGCCTCATTTACAACAGTCTATCCGCTTTAGTATACTCATAAACTAAGCTTATGCATTATTTAAGCAAAGGAACATTATACGCTCTAGCGTTATAGAAAAACTAAATGACTTAAATAAATACACTTATACACAAAACAAATCATAAACAGAAAACGTAGTTTAACTTTAAAACGTGCAGACAGAGCTAATCGACAACCACAGAGTTTCTTTGGCTTTTGATTGATCCCTATCTTCTTCTGGGCTGCTCTGCTCTTACATCTCTATTTTACTTACTCATCAGTGTTGGCGTCTAGAAGCGGAATAAAACAAAAAACAAACATATTATTAATTACAACTCTCTCATGCTTCTCTTTGACTAACTCTTTTCTCTTTGATAATTCAAAAGTTCAACTCTTAACTTTATATGAGAAGGGGCCGATAAAGGTTTGGTTATAATATCTGCAATATTTTCATTTGCTGAAACCCAAATAACTCTTCCCTTATTTACCTTAAGATACGCAACATTTGATGAAATGCCCATGAGAATCAGCCATAGAAGGTTTTTTACCAGTTTTCTTCCTTTCATTTAGTCTTTCTTGTATCTCTTCAACCTCGTAGTCAAAATATTTTAATTTATGGCTACCTTTCAATTGTGTAAATTTTCCAACAGCCTAATTATCATACCATAATTTTACTGGGTCCATAGATTTGCCCAAAATATCTCTTACAGGTTTGTCTATGGCTATTATATCTTTACTGGCTCCACTCATAGCAAGATAATCCGCTTGACAACTTGACAGAAATGAGTAGGACTGTTTTTGACTTCTCCGTGCATCTGTGTGTTCCGAAGAGTTTTATCACATAGCCACCCGTAGAGAATGAATCCTTTAAGTCATTGAAGCTTGAATCCATCCTGGCTTGCATATCTGCTTCTTAAGCTGTATATGTGAGACCCAACTCTTTTGTTTCTTTTAAGTAACGAAATATTCTCTTTACATCTTGCCAATCTTTTTTTGTTAGTGTCTGCTGCTATCTAGCCAGATAATTTACAGAATAGGTTATATCTGATCTCGTGGTGCTTGAAAGATATATAAGACAACCTATTGCTTCTCTGTAAGGTGCTGTTGTCAGAGTATCAAGCTTTAGCAACTCTTGTGTATTCTCTTTTCCCTTCAGTATTCTCTTTTCTACTTGTTTTGTAACCATAGGTGTCTCTTACAAATTACAATCTTTTATATTAAATCTTTTCAACCTTTTCTCCATATAATAATTCTATGTGATGGTGATTTTTCTCTTAATTCGATCTCTCCCGATTTTTAGGCCCAAGAAATTTTCTGGTTGTCCCAGCTCTTTCATTTCACAGGTGTTTTTCAAGTGATTTGTAACCTGATCCATTTTTTCTTTGTCATTGCCAGCGGTTATTAAATCATCTACGTATAACAAAATTAATACTATTTTGACTTCTTTTCTACACGTTAATAAGTTTGGATTTTTTTATATTATTTTTTAAATCTAATTTTAAGATCTCTTCTTTAAATTTCTTGTACCATCTCTTAGGACTAACTGGTAAACCATACCATGCTTTCCGTAATTTTCATACTTTTAACTCTTAACATATATTATTATACTCATAGTCTTCTGGTATCTCCATATAAACGGGTATTATAAGTTTACCATTTAAAAAGGCTGTCTTAACGTCCGATTGTCTAGCTTCAAGATTCTCTTTATATATTACAGATATACATGATCTGGCCAGTGGCAATTTCGATACTGGAACATATATATCTCCAATCTCATATTCGTTAACATCTTGGTATTCTTTTATTACAAGTCTAGCTTTGAAAATAACTCTTCCCTCTTTCAATATTTTTTTGGAAAATATCCATCTAGAATCCAGTATGTTAATGTCACATGGACTATCCACCACTTCGAAAACCTTATACTTTTCTAAGGACAGTTTCTCTTCTTCAATAGCTCTTTCTTAAAGACTCTTGTTTTTGCATTGTATAGCCTCTTTATAACTGCTAGGATCTTCATTCACTTTGGCCAGCATAATATGTCTCTCTTCAGGGCTTTTTGAAGGTCTCTTTGTTATTTATCTCCACACTATAAACAAATATATCATCTCTTTTGGGTTTATGTGGTCTCGAGAATGTTTAGATTCTTTTATTTTCAGATTGAGTTTGGTTTTTTTCTTTTCCTAATTTTCTCTTTTTAAGTCTTAAGTTCGTGTAGTGCTTCTTCAAGTTAAGTTTGAAGATCCCTAGTCTCTTGAAGTGTGTTCTCTTGGAGTATATTCTCTTGAGTCTCTTGTTTATTTTGTTCTAACTCTCTTTCATTTGATTTTTTTTTTAACTAGTATCATTATTTAAATAATTTCTTTTGTACACATCATTGTTAACTAGTTTTTCATAAAACGTAACGTTCCTCGAGGTAATAAACTTATTTGTTGAGGGTTCTCACAAAATATAACGTGTTTTAGAATATCCAACTAAGATTATCCTAATCACTCGTTAAGAAAATTTTGATTCTGTCTTAGGTAAGTATGCGTAAGCTATACATCCATTGCGCAAAAGTTATGGTCCTAGAAGCAAAAATTCTTCTGAACAAATAGACTTTTGTGTTAAAAGTATATATACATATCCCTATATTATATAGTTGTATTGACGAAAGTGAGTCTCAGCCCCCCTGCTCCCCCCGCTTCCCCTCAGCTACCCCTCCATTTACGTAGTTATTTGCTTGTTTTAACGTCATTTTTGATCAAATTATATTTGTGTGAGCTTCCCCCTGCTCCCCCTCAGCTCCCCCTCCACTTCCCCCCCAAAGAATACTTATTTATAAAATGTTTTACCATCATGAATGTTAAAAAATATACGTATTTTAATACCCAAGTCATACCTCGTTTTTAGAGTTTTTTAAGTCACTGATCATAGGTATTCTTCTGTCTATTCGCTCTACTTTACGCACTATTTGTCTCTAAAGTACCATTATTTGTTTAACTTAATCGAACTCTTACATTTTAAATCTATTTCTGGTCCATGTTTACTCTACCCAAATATAAAATTCTTGATTACCTGAGGACGTTATTAACAAAAAGACAGAATTCAGGAGGAGGTATAATTAAATAGACAAACACAATTAAGCTTTTGAAACAATAATTCATTATGTTAGCTTACTGTTGTGACATTTCATGTGTCGTTTTAACCCATCTGTTCTTTTAAAACCCTTTCCACATTTTTCACATATTTGTTTTTCATGGTTTTTATGAATTAACATACGTCTGTTTAAATGTAACGATCTTCAAAGTTACATATTTTTGAATTACTTATTATTTCTTGCTAAACAATATTTTTAGTTTCTAATTTATTCTCGGATTTAATTTGAATAAAAATTCTTTTTGGATTCTTACATCTTAATAAAGCAACGTATAATTGTCCGTAAGAGAATAAAGGTTTTTAATATACAATGCTAAGTAATCAAAACTCTATTTTCTGATTTGTTGATAAACATAGAACATACTAATACAAAGGGAAACTGTTTCCTATAGAAGACAAAAGGTAATGATGATGAGGTGCCAGTATTAAATGTTATTCTAGGAGTATAAACTTTGCTTTCTTTTTTTTCTCCCATTATTATTTCTGCTTCTATATTATACTTTAAAAAATTTGTTATTTTTAATATTGTGCCTCTACAGAGACCGTCTGATATATTTAAAGTTCTTATTAACACCACTATAGCATTTATTTTTCATTTTAATTCGTGTGGTTGAAGACCTTCTCTGATATTATTTAAAAATTTTATTGGAAAGTTAATATTTATGTTATCATATGTTTTATCAACTCCTTTGTGAGTCACGTATTTTGTTGTTGTGAACTAATTATCAGCCTGCATTGATAAATACACGAGTAATGTTGTTATTTTGTCTACTCAATCTGTTAGTGGGGGGTTGGTGCGCAAAGCACGCAGGGGGGCGTTAACCCCACTAGTGTATATATATATATATATATATATATATATATGATATTTTTTATATTGGCCAGGAAACTAATTCGATAAAAAAATTATATACATTTAAGCCTTCTGAAAAGAAGAAATAAACTTTGATTCTGATGGTCAATATATCAAACTTTGTTAAAACCTTAGTATACTGAGAATTCAACAAAGTTCTAGAAAGCGATTATCAGAATAAAAAATTTTGTTGTACATCATCTGTTGTTAGAATCAAAGAATTACAAAAAATAACTAGATTATTTCTTCTTATCCGTTTAGAGTCCTGACAAAGAGAAACAAATGCGACGCAATAAAAATTCCATTTCCAATAAAAAATCCTGGCTGGGATAAATTATAGTATTGTAAAAGCAGAGGTGAAGTTTTTGCTATAGTATTCCTCCTACTTCCAATCGTGTTAACAATACCCGAGCTTTTTTGAACACCTAGGTGGCTCGATTATTGGAAAGTTTTACTGACCCTTACGGTGAGAGTGACATTCTCACCATTGTATCGATGTCTAATAACTCTAGGGAGTTGTTTTCTCCCTCTCTCTTTCTCTTATTAGTTTAGACTCTTCTGGCATTTGGACTGGCTTAGGCATAGCGTTTTGGCCTGTAATATAACTAACCACGATTATTTATTTTATTGTTTTTATATAAACAATTATGACGAAATTGTTAATAATACTCTTGTGGATATCCAACGTTTATTTTGAAGTACCCTATTCCTTTTGCCTCAGTGCCTGGGTTTGTCTCTTGTCTTTTCTCTTGTTTTTTAGGCTGTGACTCGTTTGTTTCCATCCGTAAAAAACAGAGGAAATTTTATCTTTTTATTTATGAGGCAATTTTAGCAAAATATAATTAATAATTTCGAATCACACCGCAAATTCAAAATTTTAACGTTAAGAATTGTTTGTACTCCTAACGCACACCAGAACATGCAACACGCACATTCTTTTACGCTTTGTTCCCGAGCACCAAAAACGAAAAAAAAACTTTCGAAGAAATGCGTACGCGCACGTGCTACACACACAGATGCATGCTCGAAAATACCCTCAACATCGAGAAGATACTACACCTGTACCACAAGTGTTACACCGACTCAATGTATTTTGCTTTCAAAGAAATTCTCTTTACTTTTTCTCTTTTCTTTTTATGCTATTAATCTCGCGATAAAAATAGCCTCTTTCTCTTCTCGTTAGTTACGACTTTAAATATTTAGTCCAAAACACCGTATACAATGAAAAAAAAAGAAAGTTTGAATTGATACTATACATATAGGCATCGACACCGTCGAAAAACATGTGTGTCGTCACGAAAATAAAGTACGGCTTATCTCGGAAGACGCCGCACAGTGAAATTAAAAGCACTCTTTTGGTTAAAAAATATCTACAGGCCACAATTCTTCACCGATTTTACTAACTTTTTTTTTCATTTCAAAGTTAGATAATTTTTTAGACATCTGTCAGGGCAGAATGTCTATTTCCTCTTCCAAATATTTTGTACCTAACCTAAAATGTCAAAAATTATTAATTCATGATAGATAAAATGTTACTATCAATAATTATGTTTATTCTATACCATAAAATTAGGCAGAAATGATCATTTAATGCATGTTTAGGCTACGTTTGCCGGAAAAAAAATAGTATAAATTAATAAATTCAAGATTGTGGATCCAATATGGCCGACAAAAATTTTAAAAATTTCCAAATCTTGGCAAAATACTCTACTCGGAGGTTGTTGGGGTTGCTGATTACGAATTTACTATTCAAATTTGCGAATTAAAAATGGCAGATCCAACATGGCCTACCAAAATTTTAAAAATGCCAAAATCTTGATGAGAAACTCTTTTCGGGGGTTTTTGGGATCGCTGATAATGAATTCCTTATCGAAATTTGCTAATTCCAAATAGAGGATTCAATATACGACTAGAGTTTAAGAGATACTCATATCGCCACCAAAACTTTTACTTGGGGGTTTTTGGGGTCACTTATTCGGAATTCATTATTTAAATGTGCAAATTCTATTAGCGGATCCAATATGGTTGACCAGTAATGCAGTAAGTTACATGCTTAAGACTTTTAACATCGAGTAAGTTAGATGCTCCAGACCTTACAAACCGAATAAGTTGCATACGTCGTATTAAGTATCTATTATCATTACAACTTTACCAGAAGCATCTTGAAAGTATAGAATGGAAGTCTACCTGGGAATACACATTGATATCTGTATAATATTCGCATGGAATGGGATGGATTCAATGTGGATATAAATAGATTTAATGTGGATTTTATATATTCTGTATGGATTATGGTAATGCATTTGTAGGTGATTTATCTTAGATTGTAAATTTCTTCTTCTTAATTTTTAAGGCGGATCTGTTAACAACTTTTATGGGACTGTAGTTTTTTTTAGTAATTAGCAGAAAATATTAATTAGGTATTTTTCTACATTGACTTTAGGGTGCAAATCCATATAGATTTTTAAAATAATTTTTAGATGACATATAACATGGATTTCCTATGTGTACATTACAGATTGATTATTATACCTAACTAGTAGATGTATCCAAGAAGTGATTTTTGTCCATTGTTTAATCGGTACTCATAGCTCTTACGGTCTTTTACTTAGGTGATGCTTTTTGAATTTTTTTTGTCTAATAAGATAACGGTCATATATATACACAAGACCATGTCCTCGATTCTTTCAAATCCTTGTGTGAGAACTTTTTATTTCATTACTAGCAAAGAACATATTAGTAAATGGTGCTCTAAAGATACTACATAATTATTAATAGTATCAATAAACCTACATTAAGGGATAGATTTGTCTCACACAGTTTTTTTGGCCATGTGAGTAAAAAGATTAAGACATTTACGTTACGCAGGTATCATTAGATTCGCCACGGGCAATCATGTTCTACTACACATTGTAAGTCACTTAAGTTTTTCCATATTTGTACAATGTTATGCTAAGCAAAATCATTAGACTTTTATGGTGGCATAAGGGGGTCGAATGGCTGTACAGCTAATGTAATCAGAAGAGGATTTTGATAGGTTCATTCGGTCAACCCTACATAAAGGCTGGGGAAATTCACACCATCTAGGGTTTCAACACTGTTAAAAAGTATCGAATACTGAGTATCGAGTCCCCAAATAGTATCAATACTCCAGTATCGATACTTTTGAAAAAGTGTCTTAGTATCGGGTATCGGTTACTTTTTTTTAAGGTCCTGGCGTTGTATACAAAGTTTAAATAACATATCAGTTTTATCTGAGGAACCCCAGAGACACGAAATAAGGACTTTAAATTTTTTAGAAAATTTAACTCAAGAAAATGTAGTAGAAAAGACACAAATGCAGACTTATTTTATAAGTTATTAGTTTCATCCAACCCGTATATTTCTAGCATTCGTAATAAAAGTAAAAACATAAAACATGAGATCTACGTTGCTGTCAGAGAATTAGTCGTAGAACTTTAGCGATCAGACGAATGCGTACTATATCTTTAATTCTACCACTAATCAGATATAAAATGATAATAACACAAGACTTTATTATTATAGTTATAAATCTTCAATACTTTCTTTATTAAACAAATAACTTATTGTAATAATACATAAAAAAGGTTACAATTACGATATAGAGTAGATAGTTTGAAAAAAAATTGGTACGTTATAAAAAGTTTTTGACAAATATCATTCATTACCTTCAAAATCATGAGAAAAGTTTTGATACAGTGATGGCACGTCATACGCGTTTAAAAAAATTAATTAGAATATATATGTATTGAATCGTTTGGTCAGAATATATTATATTTTTTTTAATATCAGAGTATTAATTTACTATTATAGTATAAATAGCCAAAAAAGGCTTATTTTTGATACATAAAGTTATTAGTATCCAAATGTTATGATCGGATAAATGATAGTTACTAATAACCCTAAAAATAATGTATTTATGTATTTAAACTGAGGATAGTGTATAACTTTACATTTAGACTGTTGTAGGGGATACATTATTTTTTGTTTTAAAAACTTAAGTAACAGACCGTGTATAAGCTATCTTTAAGCCTGTTAAATTGTTTCCATTATTAATATTAATATTTCAAGTCACTAATTACACAGTATTGATATCCACAAAGTTAAATTTATTAAAAGTAATGCAAAATTCGTAATCAGCAATACCGAGAACCTATTTTAAGAATTTTTTCCAGAGATTTAGACGCTTCTTAAGTTTTTATCCACCATTTTGGTGTCCGCTATTTCAACTTTCTCAAAAGTAATGAAAAAGTCGTAATCAGCTACCCCCAAAAACCCCCGAGAGATGTTTTTTATCGAGGTATTGACATTTTTAAAATTTTGGTCGGCCTTGTTGGATATGCCATTTTTAATTTGCAGAATTTGCATAGTAAATTCGTAATCAGCAACCCTAAAAACCTTCGAATAGAGTATTTTGCCAAAATTTGGGCATTTTTCAAAGTATTGTCGGCCATATTGAATCCGCCATCTTGAATTTATTAATTTATACTATTTTTTTTCGGCAAACGTAGCCTAAACATGCATTAAATGATCATTTCTGCCTAATTTTATGGTATAGAATAAACATAATTATTGATAGTAACATTTTATCTATCATGAATTAATAATTTTTGACATTTGAGGTTAGGTACAACATATTTGGAAGAGAAAATACAAGTTCGACCCTGACAGATGTTTTGCAAATGATCTAACTTTGACGTAAAATAAAAAATTAGTAAAATTGGTGAAGAATTGTGGCCTGTAGATATTTTTGAACCAAAAAAGTGCTTTTTTCCCCAATGTGTGTTGTGCGTCTTGACCGGCTTGCATTAGTCAACTGCAGTGCCTATGTATTTATGTATGTATGTGTATACGTATACACAATCATGCACGACACTATAGTATCTTTCTCGTATCTCGTGGTTGCTCTACTCTTATTCAAGTTCTATAACTTTTCACACTGCACACAAACCATCCTCTTCATAATTATGCACTGTACGAACCGCAGCAACACTCTTTTTACGCCGATCCTTTACCACATGTGAAACCGATAACCTATAACTCGTTACTTGTCAAGGGATAAGAAACGTTGGTTGACTTGGTGAACCAGCATGAGTAGCACCGGATTATATTAACTCTTTTTTTATAATACTCATACCTCGTATACACTAAAGTCTCTTTTCTGTAACACTTGCTTCTAGAGAAACTCTCTTTTATACGATACAACATACACGCTATTCGACCGGGAGTTGTTTTCATTTTACGTCAGTCCACGCGTCTGACCGACTCTTTATTACCGCAGTGGCCGTACGCTTGCACCATTTGTACACCTGAAGCCTCATTCATAACATTTAGAAACAAAAACTGTTACTATCAGATACCAACACTTTTGGAATCATAAAACATGTACATTTATCTACATTTAAATGACCCCTGTGCGTATTTATCGTTAACATCTTCGCACTTTTCTCATCGACTTGTAATTCTAAATAGGCTAACCTAAAATCTTCCTCAGCAAACGTATTACAGCCTAAAATTTCTGGAAAAAGTTCTTCGACAGTATGTTATAGATAACTATTTATTTGTTATTGTATTTTTAACCCTGTAGTCACTATATTAAAACTCGATTGTTCTTTTTAAGCTAAGGTACAATAAAAGTAGCAAAATTTGAAGAATTGACTTTCTCTTACACCTCTTCTTTTTTAAGCAAATTGATTCCTTCGTTCACTTAAGCTATAAATTTTAAAGGTAACGTCCTGGACTTAAGAACAATCGGTTTTGCTTTTTCCTGTATACGTTAACGACGCTTGAAGTTTAGGTATCGCACTTGAGTTTTCACTTATAATGTTTTTGTACGTAGGTACTTAATAGTTGTTTAATTGTGTTTTTTTGCGTGATAGAAATTTCTACGAGCAAAATTGAATCAAGTGATATATTGTTAACTTTTTTTTCAACATTTTGGTCATCTATTCACGACCTAATAATGGTACTCTTTCTCATATCAGTAACATGTAGATTTCCTGTACTTCAAACATTGTTTTATTCAATCTCCACCCTAATGTACCTAACATTTATTTATTGCTTACAATATGTGATTAACTGTAGATTTTTTCGAAATATCAGTGTTCCTGGAATAAGTTTTTTTGCTTGCTCTCTTTCAATAAGCGTAACCGCTGCAACTGTATCCACTTCAAAGATGACTTGCTTATAGTTCACGTAGAGAGTTTTGAAAAATTGTTCTCTTCCGCTTTCTACATAGAAATCTAGTACTTCAATGCAATCTGTATCAACTAGTATATTTTCTTCTTCTATTGCGTGCTGCCAATTTCTTTTTTTTAAACATACTTTTGCTAAATCGCATTCTTTACCACAGAAATTTCACCTAATAGTAACTGGTGAATAACAAACATCGGCTTTATGGTCAGTATCACACATGTAACATTTCAATTTTTTAATTTGTAAGTCACTCTGTAGTGGTCTTACTATTATTGCGACAACTTGCTTACCGTTGGGACTGTTGCTTTAGCCAGATTTTATAGTGATGTACGCTGCTTGTAGATACATGTACTTGTATTAGTGTAGTTAATTGTATTGTATTTTGATGTAACGTATTCACTTTTTTTTTGGAAAGTTCCATTGCTAATGTTATTCGTAAAGCCTTTATAAAGGTCACCTCTTTTGTTTCTAAAAGTTGGCTCAGAATTTAGTGGTTTGATATACCGTAAACCAACTGATTTTGTGAGATAATTCCTTAAAAACTTTTAAAATTACAGTCAAGACTCATCTTTGTAAGAGTATTTGCATAGCTTTGTGTATATTCTCTTGGTAACAACTTCCTGTTTATAAACTTAAAATTTTTTGCGATCTCGAGCACGACTGGAATGGAGAACTTCTTTAATTTTTCCTTCAGAGTGTCGTATGATTTTTGTAAGAATTGTTCACATTAATGTTATTGCACAAAGTATTAAATGCGGTTTCACCTATGTAATGTAGTAGATGCGGCACTTTTTCCTCTGGTGTCAGCTTCATGATTGTTAAAACTCCTTCCAGTCTCTGTAGCAATCTGTACGATTCTGGAGTTTCCGGAACAAAATGCTCCACGTGTAGTATTGAAGACTGCTTGTATGCAATAGCAATTGTAGTTGTATTTGTACATATGTGTTTGACATAAACTGGTAAGTGAATCAATTTATTACAGAATCCGGAAACTTTATCTTGCTTGATTTTTCACAATACTTCAAAATTTTTCTAGTCAACAGGATCATTTTATGAAAATTCAAACATGATCCAAAGTATTCGCGGGTCTTTGGTAAATGAGACTCCATGTGAACGTAGCCAACTTCCAGGACCAGACATAAGCCCGTGTGAGTGCGAGTGAGAATCAAGAACATATTACTCTCTTTCTCGCACTTACACGAGCATATGGGCTGGTCCTGGAAGTTCAAGACTCCATGTATATACGCAGCCTTACGGTGCCTGTACACTCAACGTACCTTGATTCGCAAACCACGAAGTTTGAAGTCTTAAATTTTTTTATGACAAATAAACATACAATATGATTTTAACATTGTTCAATAGTTGTTAATATGATAGTTGTTTATCGTTATATTTTTATTTTATGGTTATGGTTGTTCCTCGTGTTTTAATATGATAAATTACTTCGAGAATTCAAACTTCGCAGCTTGCGAATCAAGGTACGGTGAGTGTACATGGGGTATTTGCATTCTGCACACCAGCAGACTCGCTTACATTACAGCCCACTAGAGTGAGAGAAAGAGAGAGAGAGAGAGAGAGAGAGAGAGAGAGATCCGATCACGTGACCGACGGACGTCTCTCTCACTTTAGTGATGGGTTGTAAACTGTAATGGAAGCGAGTCTGCCAGTACGTAGAATGTAGGTATCCCATGTATAGGCACTCTTATTGGGATAATGATGTAAAAATATAAGGTGTGGCGTTCCGAGGTCTCATTTTCGTGCCGTTCTGCGCCTTCCATCACGACGCCATATTTGAGGGAGATGTGACTACTACAGCGCCGAAGAGCTTATACAATGAAACGAAGTGGCCAAAGATGAAACTAAAACCTATCCCCCGCATCCACCTCAAAGTGAGAAAAATACATATATATAGACATACGTATGTATACATACATGTTACGTCAATCGATGAGATTACCTATCAAGTCAGTTTTTTCTGTGTAAATATTCACGAGTTGTACGTTTGGTCACTGAAACAACTGGAATGAAAATATTGAAATAAAAAATACATATTGTTTCACAAGTTTCTTGATGTTAATATGCTTTATATTTTAAAAGCTTTTGAAATTCGCAGACAGACAAGGCAGCGCGATAGAAGCGTTCCTGATTGGTCAATCAAAATGGATGCGCAACGCCACACCTTATATTTTTACATCATGATTGGGATCACAACACGTCATGTCTTATGGGGACAAATCTGTTTTTATTTTTTTTACGCCTAAAACGATTATAATTCTGTAAAAGCTACCATGGTAAATAACATGTTTTTAAGGGAATAAAGGTATTGTAAAAAATTTTTTTTCCAACACAATCGTTACATAAAGCTTAAAACCATACTTTGAAAGTGAAAAACGCACATTCAGCCTGTACAAAAGTCATGTTTATACACCTATATGTAAGCAGCGGCGGGAGGGATTTGTACAAGTTAAATTTGCGTTTCTCACTTCCAAAGTATGGTTTTAAGCTTCATGTAACGATTGAGTTGGGAAAAAATTAGTTACAATACCTTTATTCCCTATAAAATATGTTATTATCCAGCTTTTACAGAATTCTAATCATTTCAGGCGAGAAAAAAATTAAAACAGATTTGTCCCTATAAGGCCTATGTTAATTTACCCTGACTCAGCTATAGATATCGCGAAAGTCACGTGACGTGTTGGGATCCCAATACTATCACCTCCTTTCATCTTCACGTTTTTAACCGACTTCAAACATTTATTAATTTATACATACCGATGGGATTTCCAGTGTAATATATTTTTTCTTTTTTTCATATAAACAGTGCTAAGATTTTCATTACATTTACATGCATATACCATTAATACCGTGTCTAATCAATCACCATAAATATATGGACTATAGAAAAACGTATGTTAAGAATAAATTTTCATGAGAATGGTGGTTTTTAAGAGTTTACAGTATGTAGATGCTAAGCACGAAAATTCACAGAAACAGATACGCGTATGCACGCCAGTATGTAAATTTATCAACTTAAGAGCTGTGCGAAAAAATTGAAGTTTTCTACCTTATCGGTGGGTCTGATCTAATTTTTCAGCCACATAACATTGTTCATTAAATATTTAACTCGCTATTTCATGAGAAAAAGTGGAGTTAGCGCTCATTCTTGACATTTCTTAGAATAATTCAAGCCCAGACTCAGCAAAGTTCATTGAAAATTGGATCAGAAAGACGTAAGATCAGATGCCACATGAACGGTGCATGATCTGACGTGCTAGTATACTTGTATAAAATTCTGACTTATGTGCCTGGAGCTCGTCGTTGGCTCAATTAGTTAGCGTGCTAGCAATTGAAACAACACAGCTAAAGGGGTCGTGGGTTCGATTCCCAGTCGGGACTCTGAGATTTTTTCTGATGGTTCTTGCTGAGTGTATTGAATTCATGAAACTGACTTAAATTAAGTCTTTAAATTTTAAGATACAATAAAAATAGATAAAGCGATTGAATAAAATAAAGAATTGTGATGATAACCAGTAGGTACGTCTCGATAACCGGTCATGCGTGGCTGGGGAGATAAGAGTATACATGTGAATTTAGAAAACGATGTAATGAAAGCGAAAAAGAAATGTAATGATGATGATGATGATGATGATGATGATGATGATGATGATGATGATGATGATGATGATGATGATGATGATGATGATGATGATGATGATGATGATGATGATGATGATGATAATGATGATGATATACGATAAAAACTGTGTAAAAGCGATGTATGAAAGGAAAGGAAAGTGTACATACCCGCAGTGGGTCAGTACACTATAATAATATATAAAGATATATGTGCCTACAATACATTCAGCTACATGTATATATAGGCGGCTTGTACTTGTACGTATACGCATATACTGATTCACGTTAAAGACGCCATTTCCACATAGGCACAGCAACGCCACAGTTTTTTGCTATCACACATCGTTATTCTGGTAAGTTGCATTTTATGACGAATATGTATGAAGCCCTTTGCAAAAAGAGTTTGGTCCGTCTCCCTACCAAAAATAAAACAAATAGAGGTATTACTACGAAAATTAATGAAATAATAGGTTCTTAAAAAATGTGCGTTATAAGCATTTATAACAAAAAAAAAAAAATGTTTAAAAAAACCTTTGCACTGACCCCATTTTGGACAAGACTTTAGTAATTGAGTATAATTTTGTACGTTTTTAACTAGTACTACATTTAGTAATATGTCTCAGCTACTTAAGTTTGACTATACTATTCATTTAGGAATTTTTGTAGTATGGAGGTTAAATCCACCAGAAAATAACGGCATACCTCTGTTATGTGATAAAACCGCATCGTCAAATCGGACAATGTAGAGCATATTCTTCTTCTGAAGACATGTTTCATATTCTCAGATAAATTGTCTTGATACTGTAATTGTTGAGGTGGTTCTGTCGTCAGTACTTCATCAGTCGAATGTATTAACATAAGTGTCAAGCTACACCAAAACTGCCAATTTTTTAATATTATTATTATCAGTGAAAAATAATGAAAAAATTTTCTAACTCATCCTCATTGTATTTAGTAGTTTACAGTATGTACCAAAGATTAAAAAAGTGTTTTGTTCACCTAAAAATAAAATTAATAAAACTTTGAGTTGAAGCTATGAATTAAAGTTGTGTCATAATTTTGAAAATCGGAAATTTTTGCCTATCGTGTTGTTTATTTATTTCTCGGATATACGTGTAAAAAGGTTCAAGTCTAGACATTCAATAGAAAAAAAATTGAGAAGCGATTTCATAAAATTACGTCGGGGCAGGGCTGCAACAAGTATTTTAATCCATTTTTTCACTCTTATTATGTAGTAAGTCGTTACATTTAATTGGCACATTCAAAAATGCTTCAAAAATACTGTAAACATTTCCTTTTCTTTGCTTCTACTTTATTCAGATCTGAATGGCAATTTTTGTTCAATCTATGTTTAATTAACACTGTAATTAATCTACGAAAACTATAGCGTCCATCAGCATTGAAAATATAACCATACACATATTAAAGGGATTAGTGAGTAAGATTACCAGCTAGTCCCTTAGCGCAATAATTAATACTACTTATATGTTATTTGTATATTGCATTATATTCACGTATGTTAAATGAGTCCTTGCACTTTTTACTAAGGGAATCATCTCAACTACTTGAAATCACTTGATGTTTTGGTATTTTGTAGTACACAAAAAATATAAGATAAGTATGTATTTTTTTTCTGTGCCAACATTTATTTTAAGAAACTTAAGTCTCTCCTGAGTTTCCCCCTCAAAAACCGGGTTTTTTTTCGAGGTGTTAAAATATTTTTTTAAAGAAATCAAACAAGTTATCAACGGTACTGTTTTCACGTTTGCAGAATTTCAAGTGAGTATGCATCAGCATTTCATTCTTTAGCTAAAACAGCTATAATGTGATTAGAAATTGTCATTCACAGCAAATGCAAAAAAGTGTAACCTCGACTGAGCCTCTTTCCTGACAAGAAAGAAATCCAGGTTTAAAGATATAATAATGTGACGTTTTTTTCAACTACAAAGTACCATAACATCTTCGAAACCAGTGAGTTCAGGATGGGGTGGTTTTTTTTAAAGCATACCAGACACCACCCTCCATGCCACGTTGTAATACATTGCATGTATTAATTGCTTTCATGAGTTCTAGGCTCTCATTGGCCGGTAAAATTCATTGAAGTCAGTATACTGTACACAGGTATCAATGAAACTTTACTATTCGATTTTTACAGAAAAATAATTTGTTATTTTGTTTGCGCTTGATATTGATTTTTTTCAACGAATATGCCACGAAATTTTCCACCTAAGTATCTATATAATTATACTTATAAAAACATCTTATTTGTAGAAAAGAGTGACAAAATTCGAGATGATTCAAGACACTAAAAAATATATTTTTCAAGATTGCAGCTCAGTTCTTCCATTTTCATTAGACCATATGACACTTTAGTAGCTGCATGTTATGATTAATAAAAACAAATTTTCAATTTATGTTACAAGTACTAACTTTTTATTGCTTTTTGTTGATTTACATAAGTACTGATTTGAAGTCTTAGTAGGACGAAGAAAGCAAAAACTCGTACAAGTGACTCGATCAGAAAAGAGATCCCGCATCATCTCCCGAGTCCACTTGTATCTCATCTGCTGTTGGCTCAGGTGACAAATAATACGCTAATTTTATGTGAAAAATTCATTTATTGTAAGATTACATCGACCAAATTGGGTATTTCGGTTTATAACACTATTAAACGCTGTAGGAATATTAAGAAAAATTTTTAATTCACAATCATCACCAAGCAACAGGACATATTTGTCAAGACAAAGGTAACTTTGGGGTATAAACTTGTGAATGCAGTGTATAATGAAGCGATCAATAACATGTAATCGATAATTACAACACATGGATATCTTTTTTATTAACTTACTAAATACCCGTTTTACTGTACACACGTAGTACAATTTAAGATTGATTAAAATATGAACGGCCGTTAGTTGATGCATTAATAACCACTCGAATTTATCAGATTGTATGTCCAAGTTATAACTATTAACACAATTGAGAATCATAAGAATTAAATTTTGCTAACTTTTTGGATAACTGTGTTATTTTACCATGTTCTAATGGAGTTTTAATTTAATTTGCTAAGTTTTTAGCCAAATTAGACAGAAGTTGAGTATTCATGTATTTCCAAAAATATATTTTGCTTGTTCTGCAATATAAAAAAAATTTGTAAAACTTTACAGATTTTTAACTTCCAAATTCCCGCTTTTAATTTTGTTAATGGGTTTTTGAAATTAAAAAAATTTGTTTTAACTTAAACATAATAGTTGAAAAAAATAAGAATTAAAAAAAAATGTTTAAAAATTAAAATTTAAAAAAAAAAACAGTTGGTCCATATTCTTATGCACGTAACACTAAGTATACAAGGTGTATATTTTACCATATGAAGTTAAGCCTTTTTATCCTTTTTTAAAAACTTTGAACGTATTATTATTAGTCAAGGCGAGTGTGCGAGAGAGAGAGAGATCCAACTTTTTTTGACACTTGCGCTTGCACGTGCTCAAGCCTTATTGGGATTCCAAAAGGTCACGTGACTCTCACGATATATATAGTCACTTGAGGGAAAACTAACACAGGCCTTGCAGGTGCAATTATATTTTTATTTTGTTTACACGTTCAACGATTGTAATACGATGAAAGCCTTTCAATAACATATTTTTGAGAAGATGACAATACCTTAACTATTTTTTTCCAACTCAATTAGTCTTTTGCAGCTTAAAACTTTCCTTTGAAAGTGCGAAAACGCACATTTAACCTGTACAAAGTTCTCCCGGTCCCGACTATATA
The DNA here is from genome assembly GCF_036245765.1 of Copidosoma floridanum. Taxonomy (NCBI): domain Eukaryota; kingdom Metazoa; phylum Arthropoda; class Insecta; order Hymenoptera; family Encyrtidae; genus Copidosoma; species Copidosoma floridanum. The sequence goes on along the minus strand of NW_028321878.1, from coordinate 22,076,823 downwards.
TAGGAAAACAAGCGGGATTTTGGTAAGGTTAAATGTGCGTTTTCGTACTTTCAAAGGAAAGTTTTAAGCTGCAAAAGACTAATTGAGTTGGGAAAAAATAGCTAAGGTATTGTCTCTCCTCAAAAATATGTTACTGAAGGACTTTTATCGTATTACAATCGTTGAACGTGTCAAACAAATAAAAATAGAATAGCATCCATAAGGCCTGTGTTATTTTTCCCTCAAGTGACTATATATACCACGAGAGTCACGTGACCTTTAATGTCTCTTTAAAAAATCAACCAACAGATTTTTTTTTTTCAGAAACATCTCAAACAGATTTCTTAATTCAGAAAAACATGAAAAAATGTCCAAAAAACATTTTTTTTTTTTTCAAAGTTAAAAAAGTTGTTTTTGAGTGAAAATTAAGTAGTCCATACGGTTTCATTGATATCTGAAGCGTAATGTTAAGATACAGAACAGTATAAATAACCCAAAACTTTTAAAAAATCAATGAGTATAATATATAGTTAACAAAAAAAAAAAAAATCAACACATTAATTACCTTACCCAAGAATATCAATCTGGAGATTAGAGGTCTTATCTAAAAATTTTCACAAACTTTCGTGCTTCAGTACTTACACAAAACAACACTTTGTGAGCATCTATCAGTACAGCATATTGTTACTGTATTTTATCTTCATCAGGATTGCTAAAAGACCGTTAAAAAGCATGCAATTCATAACTTACCGATTTATATTCAAGATGTGTATAAATTTGTGACGAATTATTTGTCATCAAAATGTACTGTATAAGAACTATTTATATAGTAAATTGTAAAATAATTTGTGAATCTAGCAGATAGGATTAGCTCGTATGACGAGTTGAACTGTAAATATTTTACAAGATGTTATCATGTGATGTACATGTAATTTAGATCTATTGATTTCTTCATAAACACTAACTTTCTACCAACATAATGTTACTTAGCTCAAATCAATAGAGTCAACTGATGATTAAAAAAATTACCTATTTTAAAACATTAATTGGTGTACACTTATTCTCAAGGTTTTTATATCAACTGTTGAAAGTTTTGATACTATTTGTATTCACTAGCATTTTATACATAAATTACTCATAGCAAATTGTTAAGAACATAATTGAATTAGCATTCCATAAACGAACAATGCATGTAGTATAAAAATGTGTGCTTAATTTAACATACTAACATTATATATTCATATTGGTTTATGGGAATATATGTGTGTGTGTGTGGGTTATGTCTGTACTATTAATGATATGTCTTGTATTGTCAAACTTCATTAATAGCATAAAAAATGTAAATTCACATGTTTTTACAAAGTATGTATGGACGTATTATGTAAGCTCTTATTGTTAGATGTACCTAAAATGTATGTAAATATATGTATATTATTTACTAAAACTAAATGGGTCAGTTGTAAATTTTTTTTACCTATATATTATCCTGAGTCTTGTATAAATGTATGTATTATCTTGGCATAAACCTTATAAAATTCTGAATATAATTGAATAATGTTTGCTCACATACAAACTTATTCTAACAATGTTTATCTTAGAGGAAATAGACACATGTTTATTTTAGTGAAAGAAATTTATAGCCATCATGAAAAAAGCGAATAATGAGCGATTTTCTGACAAAATATTATCTTCTACTTTTTTGTTATCTGTGTGTCTGTAAACCCCAAAAAGTGTAAAAAAAGATTTTGCTTTGAACTTTTCAGTTTCATTAATTATCATAACGTTGTTTATAAACCTGTAAATTGGAAATACCATATTCATACCACTTAAAGAAAGCAGCAAATACAAATTAAATGAAGATAATCAGCAATGTTCAAAAATGTACAGTACCTTTCTTGTCGAGTGCCAATATATAGTTTTTATTCTTGTACAAGATATATTATTTACTTTTTTAAGTTAAAATATTTCGTACGTTATATATTACAATGTGAGAAATAGTATTCAAATGAAGATTTTTGTAAGATGTTTCTAAAATAAAATAAAGATTCTGAAAGAATTGTATTTTTACCGTGCTGCGTTGAAAGAATTAAAACAAATTATGGGCTAAGTCTCTCAGTGTAGGATTCATGAAAATTTATGAAAAATAAAGTACAACCCACGGGAGGAAACAAAGAAAGCCTCAGATTACGTTTTTGTCAATCTTGGCTTAGCCTTGGGTATCAAATGCAAAGGCTAAATATTTAACCCATTAACAAAATGAAAGTTTTATTTGAAAGTCCGGCAGAATAAAATAATTTTTGTTTTATAGCAAATATACTTACCAACGTCTAATTTTACACAAGGTAGAAACCATATGTTTTGTGAATCTTAATAAAATAATAATATGTTACAGCAAATGTTATAATAATGTTAGTTCTGTTATTAAAACTAGTAATAGATAGGAAATTTTCGTAGTTACTTATTTCATTATTTTAGAAAAGTTGGAGCTAATTCAAAAAGAATTTTGCATGTTTCACTTTTGATGTAAGACTGCAAAAAAATTATTCTCATCTGTAAGGAAAGCTTAAAAACAAACATAATGTTTTCACTGAACTTATGTAATGGATCTATATTTAAATATTATGTCTGAAAACATGATGAAGTGATTCTAACAGATTTTTCATTGCACTGATAATATTGATTTGTCAGATGCACTCTTTCATTCGTTGATAATTTTCAAAATTTCAAGTAATTTTACATTGGCATAGGTACGAAGAGAGCTCTGAGATTAAGTTTTTGACATCTTGAGCATTGCAACCATAATTTTTACACAGTGCAAATGTTTATAATACAAATGTGTTATGAAAATAACATATAAGACTCATACAAATCACTAAAAAAAAGAGCGATCGTGCAATTTATAGTTTGTGATAAGAGGTAATGCCTGTTTCAAATAAATTCTGCCCAAGCAACAATCATAATATTCACTGCCAAGTATATTTGTTACAAGGATTACTTCAGCCCAATAATTAGATTCAATAAAATGGATTGGTATATGCTACAAAAATTAATAGTACAGATTCCAGCTACAACAATGGATAGTACAGATAGTGTATTAAACGATATAATTGTAACGAAATTTTTAATAAAATATTATAAAAAATCTTTGTCGACATTATCATAAATTTTTGATTTACAATATTTTTCCCTTATTTGAAAGAGCTTTTTTCACTTTTTTCTTAAACTCACTAAGATCCAAGTTAGTCTTTTGTTCACTGACCTTTTCTCTACTCTCTTTTGGTGGTACAAATACTTGAGCTCGGCGCTCTTTTCTCTTTTTAGCAGCTTCTTCATGTCTAGCCACTTGTTCTTTGCGTTTTTTAGTTCTTTTCTGATCTGCCGTAAGAAAGTACTCACCAGAAGCTATTTCTTTATCTATTTTCCTTTCTAACTGAGGCGGTGGGAAAGGTGTATACTCCTTTTTAATTTTCTTTTTCTTTGGCTGCTTTCGCTTCGACACATTGTTACTCTTCAACTTAGGCAAAAATCTTTCCCAATTTTCATTCTTCAACTTAGGATCTTTAGCAAGCTCGCGCTTGATCATCAATGCCTTAATGTTATAGATTGGATGAATATTTTTCATAGTATCTTCTACAATGCGTCGCACTTGTTGTAAGCCCTTGTATGGCCCTAGTGCAGCTACTGTTTGTCCTTGTACAAGCACATAACAATTGGTTAACAGTTCTATGGATTTTAAAGTACAGCCATTTGGTCCAATGAGCCTAAGCCGCCTTCTGTGAAATTTTTCGTTGTTCCTTACAAAAGACGAGATTTTGATGATATCAGCACCTATGTCATCCTGGAGAACTCGAACTGCTTGCTCAAAAGGCACTGAACGAGACATAAGTTTTATCATATCACGAGCTTTGATAATAATGTATGGATCCCACGTTTTTCGAGTTGTTTTTACAGTCATGCTGCCTTCTAAAAGATTGAGTTCTGCTCTGATATGATGCTCGTTTAGGGCCTTCTGCACAAGTGGCCAACATTCTTTCATGTATTTTTCTCTATACTTTGGAAATACGGTCGCAAAGGAACTTTCTTCGAGAAGCCGGTGCGGGTTATGTTCTGGCTTGAACTCCGGTATTTTCAAGGACCAAGCATCTTCTACGGGGCCTGTTACTCTAGGCAACTCATCCTCAGAATCGCTCATTCTCGACTTTTGATCACGTAGCGTAAGAATTCTAAAAGGATGTTAACATAGATAAATTGTATGACTAATTGACTTTCCTACAAACTTATACATTTACAAAATAAACTGTGATGAAGCATAGGTTACAAATTTGTATCTACATAAGTAACCATATCATGAATGAATGGCTTACGTAGATGAAAACTGAAAAAAGTAATAGTATAATTATCTTTTTACCACTTACTCATGCAAAAATAATTAAAGTCATATTATGCACTTGATCTAAAATCTTGGCTCAAACAAAATTTATAAAAAGTTCTAGCAACTTGTTAATAACAGGTGTAAGAGTTTAAGGGGCTATTCACGGTGCAAAATTTGTACTACAATTAGAAATCAGCCGTGTGTTCCAGTAGCGCTCTCCGACAACTTACCGACAACTTAAACACGACGCAAGATATTGTAAGACATAATCAAGTTGTCAGTAAGTTGTCGGAGAGCGTTACTGGAACACACCCCTGGGGCCGTACCATATAACTATTTTTCTGTACATCGGCTTATGATATAACATAGGCCCGCGGAGCTAAAAACAGTTATATGGTACGGCTCCAGAAAGCACAGGGCAGGGCCGACAGGGCCTCAATGCCCTCAATACAGTCAATACGGCAAGACGGCAAGTTGACGTAAATGTAGTCAGGGGAACTTTGTTCTGTCCCGGACTCTATTATTGAACAGTACTTCACGCCATAGTTCCAAAATAGGGTCCAAGACAGATCAGAGTTCCACTGAGGTACACGCAAGCATACCCAACGCAATGCACAACCATAGAGATATTATAGATATAGAGTAGGAAATGGCAAGCCACCGATTCTTCTGTAAGTGGCAGCGTTGACACGATAAAAAGAGATGCAACATGGAGCTACCCTTCTATCTCTCTCTGTGCTCACTGCTGATTGGCGACAGATGTTTTGCGTATATGTGGGCACAGGCAATCAGTAGCGACCACAGAGAGAGATATAAAGGTAGCTCGATGTTGCATCTCTTTTTAACGTGTCAACGCTTGCACTTACAGGCTTGCTATCTATAATATCTCTATAGTTAACACGACAAATAGAGATGCGACATCGAGTTACCTTTCTGTCTCTCTCTGTGGTCGCTACTGATTGCCTATGGAGCTGTTTACATAGACATTTTTTGCTTAATTCAATGTGAACGTTCATATTGAAAAGGGGGTTCCACTGTTCCGCTAAACTCAAATTGAGTGAACAGACTGAACAGACCTATGCTGTGTTCTCTGTCTGTCAACGTAGTTAAAACCATATAAATATATATAGGCTTTGTTGCCTGATGGAAAAAGAGGTATAGGTCTGCTCAGTCTGTTCACTCAATTTGAGTTTAGCGGAACAGTGGAACACCCTTTTTAATATGAACGTTCACATTGAATTAAGCAAAAAATCTCTATGTGAACAGCTCCTATGCCTACATAAACGTAAAACCATAGACACATAAGAAATGTAGACTGCTCGTTCTTATGTATGGCACTGAAGCACGAGTAAAAAAAAACATGACGTCGAACGTGGGTATCTGTCTCTCTTGCACATTGCCAAAGGTGGGGTCAGTAAACTAAGCCAGCTGGAGCCGTACCATATAACTTTTTTTAGCTTCGCGGGCCTACGTTCTAACATAGACCGATGTACATAAAAATAGTTATATGGTACGGCCCCTGATGCAACCTCCCCGCTGTTGGCAAAATGAGAGAGAGACGGATATACACGTTCGATATTGTGTCTCTACTTGTGCTTAAGTGCCGTACTTAAGAACGAGCAGTCTATTTTTTATATGTCTGTGGCGTCTCAACCACAGCCATAGAGGTATAATAATAGAGTGCGTGATGCCGTGAGTCCGTGACTGCACTCTACGCTCTACGCCACCACTCCTGACCTGATTAGCTATTCTGGTGAGTCCCCTGACAGCGTATATGTATGTGTGTGAGTATAGCAGTGCATCTGCATCAGAGTGGTCAGTGGTCAGTAGTATGCCTGTTAGTATAGCATGTGGTGGCAAGGGGGACGCAGCAGAGAGAGAGAGAGAGAGAGAGAGAGAGAGAGAGAGCGGCTGAAGTGGTAGGATGCACTGCTACACGGAAAAAAGACTGGCACGGCCGCTCGCCCGCTAAAGAGTAGACAGCGCACCCTATAGCTTGGTAAAGTTGCTCACCGAAACTCAGGGCTCGCAGCGAGCCCTGAAGAGGCAAGCGGGAGCTAACGTGTATATATATACACACACATATCGTATAAAATTGTTGGCATGTACGACTTTTCAATAGGCTGTATATATAGTGAGTGAGACAGCGCCACAGGCAAGGTGATACTTGCGGGCCCTGTAGTTAGTACAGTGTAAGCCACCGTGCCTTCCACACCTCTCGTTGTTTCTAGCTTCATTGTCTTTGTCTGATAAGTCGGTTGTAAGTCTGTAAAGTCTGTGAATTGTATCTGTTGTGTTCTACGTCGGTCGGCAGTTTTTATTAAATAAACTTTTTGTTTAACTTGTAATACTCGTTTTTATTATTTCGCGCACCCCCTTTACTCACACCTCTTCAGGTTACGGGCCCCAGACTCGCTTCCACCGCGCGTGATCTTTGTTTGTGTGGGCGAGAGTGATAAAAGGGAGGATGGTGGAAAGGGCTGAAACAGCAAGGGATGGACGGGAGAGTCCGATCGAGGAAGCGGCCGAGAGCGTGACCCCTGATGACCAGGCCGAGTCCGTTGTCGACCAGGCGTTGTCGACGCCAGTCGAGGAAAGGGGAGCAAATCTGGACGCCGGAACCGAGATCAGCGGTAGGTCAACACTTTGTCTTTTTCTTGAGTGATGCCTAGGTTGGACGCTAAGACGTCAGGTTAAAAGGGGATTTCTTGTGCATTCTGAGAAATGCGCAGGATTCCAAGAAACACGTGGCGTCGGTAGCGCGACACGCACATGCAAGAGCGGGGTGGATCGAGAGGGGGACAACATATTGCGGCTGAGGAGAGAGTTCGGTCTCTCTCTCTCCCTTTCGTGATGACGCGAGGCTTTTTGACTGAAAACATATTACGAGGCCGTTTGTGTTTTGTTTTCGTGCTTTCTCGCGTCTCTTGTTCTTGTCGCCTCGACTGTTGTGTGCGCGTTACAATATAAATGTCTGAACTGGGAAAGTTTGAACGTGTGTCGGCAGAAAATTATGTATGTCCTTTCCCGGTGCTTTTTATTAATTGAACTCTAGGCAATAAATATTCAAGGCGGTTTTCAGATTTAGTCAGAAAAGGCTGATATTTTAAAAGCTTACATTTTCTTTTAGATGAGCAAACTATCGATGCTCTGTCGAGAATATGTCGGGGAATTTCATCCCAAGTCAAGTCAGAGGGGCGACAACAAGCTGCTATCTTGTTGGTGGATAAAAGGGGAATAATGGCATGTGTCGGGCAAAGGGATATTCCCGCCAAAGGTGTGTAAACGAAATTATTTTCCGTGTGACTCGCACAGTCACGTTAGACTTGTGTTCGGTCGCGCGCGGCTGTGTGAGTGCCCAGCGTGCAATCGTGCTTTGTGTTCGAGCACGAGAACACGCTTCGGGCCACGTTGACTAGATTCGGCTTGTGTTCGGTCGATTTCTAGTTGACTCCCTGAAAACAATGTCCGTCTTTTGTTTTAGATCACCTGATCGGTGACGATTACAAATACATCGTTGAATTCCTTTGTAAAAAGGGAGGCAAAGTGACGTTGCCAGAAAATCTATTCAGGGAAGACGGGGAATGCGAGGAACCTGCTCGTGATAAACCCGGGTTATTTGAAAAGTCGGTCGATGTGTTTATGAAGAGGTGTGAGTAAAGGGGGTGCGCGAAATAATAAAAACGAGTATTACAAGTTAAACAAAAAGTTTATTTAATAAAAACTGCCGACCGACGTAGAATACAACAGATACAATTCACAGACTTTACAGACTTACAACCGACTTATCAGACAAAGACAATGAAGCTAGAAGCGACGAGAGGTGTGGAAGGCACGGTGGCTTACACTGTACTAAGTACAGGGCCCGCAAGTATCACCTTGCCTGTGGCGCTGTCTCACACACTATATATACAGCCTATTGAAAAGTCGTACATGCCAACACTTTCTCCCGACTTAAGATAGCTAAGTATATTAGACAAAAATTATAATTTAAAATGGATAAATAGATAAATAAATGTGTGTTCTTGACTCGGCTCCACGGCTCTGGGAATGCACCCAAGTAGTCCATGGCTCCTTTATCGCCTATCTGAAACAGAGACAACTTATTAGTTACCAGTCAGAGTCGCAAAAGCTGTTCGCGATTCTGCTAGCAAATTTTTCATGGAGCTCGATCGGTAGAGGTTGTGTGAATATATCGGCCATCTGTTCTTAAGTATTCAGCCATCTGACGTTTACTCTACCATAATTTACACATTCTTTAACATAATGCTCATGAATTTCTGTCATATGTCTTAATTTACCACTGCCTATAATTTTAGCATTTTGCTCAGCTGCCTTATTGTCGCACCATAGATCTGCCGGACACAAAGTATTATTCAGTATGATTTTAATCGAATTATCAACTGCCATCAGTTCTCTACATGCTCCACTCAGTGACACATACTCTGCCTGACATGTTGACAAAGACACATACGTTTGTTTGTGAGTTCTCCATGCCACTGAGTCTCCAAAGATTTTAATTACGTAACCGCTTGTGGTTAGAGACCCTTTGCAGTCGCCAAAACTGGCATCGGAGAATGCTTCCAGCCCTTGATGCCTTCCACAATATCTTAGACCATAAGATTTGGTCCCTGCTAGATACCGAAACACTCTTTTAACCATATTCCAGTCTTCGTTAGTCGGACTTATTTGATGCCTACTCAGCACATTCACTGCATAGCTTATATCCGGACGTACAGTATTGGCAGCATATAATAAGCTCCCAACAGCCTCCCGGTAGGGAACGCTTTCAGTCGATCTGGACTCATTCAAGTCAATCTGCCTTTCTGATTGCTCTCTTTGTTTTCTTTGTTGATTTAACACGTGACCTGTGACCATAGGAGTTTTCACTGGCTTATAATCATCAAACCCAAACTTTTTAAGTATCTTATTTATGTAATTGGTCTGGGTTAAAGTTAGAACTTGGTTTTCTCTGTCTCTTCTGACTTCGATGCCTAAAAACGATTTAACTTCTCCTAGGTCAGTCATTTCAAACTCACTTTGCAGTCTTACCTTTACAGACTTCAATTTACCAGAATCATTACTTGCTATAAGCATGTCATCAACATAGAGAACCAATATCAGGATTTTATCTGCCTCATGCCAAGTAAACAGGCAAGGTTCCAAGATATGAGATCTCAGACCTATTTTCGTTGCTGCCTCAGAGAATCTTTCATGCCATTTTTTCGGACTGACTTTAAGGCCGTAGAGGGCTCTCTGAAGCTTGCATACCTTGCTTTGTTTTTTCAGATCGGAACAGACCAAACCTTCTGGTAACTCCATATATATCTCGTCGTCAAGAGTACCATTTAAAAATGCCGTTTTAACGTCAAGCTGACATGTATTTAAATTTAATTTATTGATTACAGCCAAAGCAGTCCTTATTAAAGTCAGTCTTGACACCGGGGCGTAAGTCTCCGTAAGATCATACTCATTTTTATCTTTAAAACCCCGTATTACCAGCCATGCTTTGTGTTTCTCACATCCTTGAGCATCTACCTTTTTCTTAAGAACCCATCGAGAATCGATGATATTCGGACGTTTACCATTTACCAGTCCTGCAGGTCTGTTTACCAACTTCCAGACTTGATTCTTTGCCATTGAGTCAAGTTTTTCTTGGATGGCTTGATTTCAGCCTTCTTTATCCACAGCCTTCATTGCTTCTATATATGAAGCTGGATCTTTATTTATTTCTGCCAGCAAAGAGTGGTAAACTAGATCTTCCGTATAAATGGCATTATTTCCTGACGTTTCAGTATCACCGTTCTTAAAGATTAAGTCTTTTGTTAATTCTTCCCCGAGAGCTAAGCCCGCAAAGCTAACGTTCTTTACACGACTTTCTTGGACCAAGTTGGCCTCCATTGTTTCTATCAGCCTTTTCGGCCTTCCTCTTTTCCGTTGTACCACCGGGGGCGCTTCCTCCGATGACACTGTCTCTTCTCTTTCCTTTTCGAATTTTAAAAACCACTCGTCTAATTTAATATCTACAGTCACATTTTCCCAGTTTTTAATTGAATTTTTACCAAAAACGTCTCCATACACAAAACGCTCGTTAAATCTGACGTCCCGACTTTCATAAAACTTTCCTTCGTCCGGACAAAGCAGACGATACCCTGTCGGCGTGTATCCTACCATAATTGCTCGTTTTCCTTTTGCATGGAATTTAGTTTCAGTGTTTCTCTGAACTTTCAAATACACGATGCAGTCGAATCTTTTCATCTGACTTAGGTCTGTCCTTTTATTCGGAGCCAGCTTCATTAAAGGGATTTCCATGTTATTTGAGCGATGTGGAGTACGATTGTACGCAAATACAGCTGCGTTTAGTGCCAAGTCCTACATGTTTTCCGGGAGTCCCGAATCACATATCAGAGCTCGGACTTTCATTTGAATTGTTTTGTTCAGCCTTTCTGACGTGCCATTATGTTCAGGGGTATCCGGACAACTCAGTTGGAGTTCAGCTCCAAGGTCATTTAATATTTTTCGCACGGAGCCTCCCGTGTACTCGGTACCCTGATCAGACCTCAGATAACACACTTTAGCTTCAAACCCAAGAAGATTTCTACAGCCTTTAACAAAATTATCTAAACATTCACCCGTATCACTTTTGTTTTTCATCGGTTAAGCAATTGCAAATTTGGAATAATCATCAATAAATACCGAAATAAATCTGTATCTTTTTGGGCAAGAGGGTGGACTAATAATTCCCATTGTATCTGAATGAATTATTTGTAGAGGTTGGGATGCTCGTTCGCGTACCGAAGGGAAAGGCAGTTTTTGGGATTTTGTTCTTAAACACACATCACAAGTCTTAATCACATCATCAAATACGGCTTCTTTCAGACTTTTTACTTCCGGATAGTTTTTCTGCAGTTCCCTTAGATACCCCAACGAAGCATGGCCCAGTCTGACATGCCACAGCATGGCCCCGTTGTTATCTTTGAATTTTTTATAATTTTCGCTAAACGGACTTTGAATGTCTTTTATTTCATCGGTCAGGACTTTTCCGACTTCATGAAATTTTCTGTCATTTATTAAAAATACATCTTCAAAACTGTCATTATTTAACTTACCGACCGAGCTCTCTGAATTTTCCGACTTATTATTTAATTTTATATCTGCAGTTGAATTTTCAGGAATAGTGTGTGCTTTTGACTCAGCCGTCAAGACTTTCATTCTTTTGTTGTCCGACTTAACAAATTCAACCATCCAATAGGGTTTTTCATATATTCCCGATATCTAGACATTTTCAGTATTAGGATCGAAAATACTAATCTCCTTGTCATCTAAATAGATTGACAAGCCCATATCAGCAAATTTCCGAAGCGACAATAAATTCCCGATCAAGTCGCGAGCACACACCACTCCCTGCAACTCAACGTCGTTATTGCAATTTTTAAGCAGCAAATTTCCCACTCCCTCCGTTTTCAAGTCTGCGGATGAGTCTGAGTTTGCACATTTTATTTTACCAATTTTGTTTCTGTCAATATTTGTAAATAATTTTTCTGACTTCGCAAAATGATCAGTAGCTCCCGAATCAGCGATAAATTTAATTTTATTTTTTCCATCCGATTCTGAATTATTTACCCAACCTGCAGAGTTTGAAAACAGAGTATTGGGGGGCTCGATCAACGTCAGAGACTCACCTTTATTTGACCCTGAAGCATCTCGTTTTCTTTTCGTCTCCCGGCCCTGGTCAGAAACTTTCTGCCTTTTGGGATCTTTTTCGTCCCTGACGTTGCTAGAGTCCCTTTTCTGCCCAAAGTTTCGGGAATTGGAGCGGCCTCGGCCACTGCCACGGCCACCGCCGCGGCCACCTCGATTCCCTCGACTTCTACGGCCCTGCCTTTTTAAAATCCCATGAATCAGACTTATTTTGCTCACCACATCTCGGGCTGCTTCTCTTGTGAGCTGGGATGTCATACACGAACGTGCCACACGTGTAACATTTCTTGAGTCCGGTACCTGCCTTCGGACACTTGTCAGCCATGTGGTCCCAGTCATCACAGTTGAAGCAACGGAGACGGTCCTGGGGCCAAGAGGCAGTCAAAGCTGCCCTCGTGGAGCGACCTCCAGTGGCTTCTGCTAGGCCTTCTGACTCGACCTTTAACATGTAGGACATGAAGTTTTCATATGTCATACCCTTTCCATCTCTGTTTTGCATTTTAAGCGTGAAGTCTGTCACCTGCACGCTAGGTACCGCTCCGATTACGGCAGTATAAAAGGCATCTCGCTTTTCTTCTTCAGAAAAGGGACCAGACGTACTTATAGTCTCATAATTTCTGACCAGTTCCTCAAATTTTTCTATGAATTTAGCAACCGATTCTTTCCCTTTGTAAAATTTAATTTCATGCAATTTTTTATGAATCGCGGCCGTTGTAAGGGGCGTCTCCCCCTTTTTAAGTTCTTTCAGACTTTCTAATATTACAACCGGATCTTGAAGATGAAAAGTTCTTAAATGATATTTTTCTGTTACTCTACTTAATAAAATATCTCTGACTTTTAATTTGTCTTCTTTGATCATGTCTTCGTTAGTAAATTCCGTATTTTTAATCGAAGAATCAATGACATATAATAATCCTTTAGACCAGAGTTCAGACTTAAATTTATCGAGAAAAACTTCGAACTTCATATCTTTAGACAGATGGTAATTGTATATGTGTTGAGTATCACGGCCGAATTTATGTATTTGACTGATGGTTGTCGCGAGAAGTTCCGCACTGCCTTTTGACAAATTTTCATTTTTTGTGTCATTCAAGAACATTTTCAATTTGTCTTGCAGACTCACCCGTCTTCTGTCGTTGCGAGGAGTTGATGACTGCAGGGGTGCCCCGGTTGACGATTGGGCCTCGGATGACTCGACCCTGTTCACCCGCTCGCCCAACCGGGACAACCTCTGATCAAAATTGCGCATGACCATAAATATCTCCTCCCTTGTTCTCTCAGCCTCCTGCCTTTCTTCCTCTGCCTTCCTTGCCCGTTCTTCCTCTGCCTTCCTTGCCTCCTCGTTTGCTTTCTCCTGCCTTTCGATCATCTGACTAATCGCGGCCAACATTGAGTCGAAACTGGCCAGCATGGTGTTTTCTGAAAAATTTTCATTTTTCTGTTTATCTGCCATATGCAACTTCGTTTTGCTGACGTTTTCACGTCGTATTGTTGAATTTCTTTTTTCCATTCGCGCTTGTTTGCTACTGCGATCGCGTCCACGTTGAATGCATCATCATCATATTCGTCCTTCGTAACGTATATATTCGTAGCTGGAAGGTCTTGCTTGTTTTTCGCGACCCCACCCAAACTTCTGGTGCTTTTGGAAAGCCATTTCCTCAAGGACATGTTGTTGGGTTAAATGTTATCGTCAATATTTACCAGTAATATATGTATCTCAGGTTTAATTATTACATTAGAGTGGCGATTTAAGATCTGAATTTTATGAATAACGCGATTCTAAAAACTATGAATTCAAGTATAATCTACGTGTAGTGTGCAAAACGTCCCGTAATGGGTTTATTCCTATACAATTTGGGATTACTTGTTAATTTCTTAATCTTGAATGCCCTCGCCTGAGCATAGCTAGTAACCCTAGAAGCGTATAAACATTTTTTACATGATCTACGCCAATGTTGTAACTACCCAGCAAACACAAAGAAATCTTTAAGATGTCTACAAGACGTCTTGCTAAATTGAAAGATTTCTTCAAGAATTTCCAAAAGAAAACCTAAAGACATCTTGTAGAAGTCTAATGTCCATCTAAAAGTCTTATTTAGGAAATCGTATAAGATGTCTTTACGATTTCTTTTAGAAATTTCTCAAAGAAGGCTTTTAGACATCTTTCGAGAGGTGTATATAAATAGTATGAAACAATAAAAGAGAAAGGCCAAATTAAACTCAATTTTATCATCTTTTATAACTTTAATACTTTAAATTTCACAAACTATTTAAATACTGACAACATAATAAAGTTATAAAATATCGTTTTACTACCTGTTTAATTGATTTATAAATGTAACACTAATTTTTATTTTTCAAAAAATATGATAAAAAATGAAATAATTAAGAAGTATACACTTGATGTTATTAGTGTTATGGTGACAAATATGAAGCAAAATTAAGACAATCGGTCATAAAAAAACTCTACGGTGTAATAATTCAAGACTTGGCTGTTAAAAAAATTATCGTAACTCTTTAAGGACAAAATTATTCTTTTTCATTTCTTTGTCTCTCTCTTTCGATTCGCTCGTTCTTGTACCTTATCCTGTCACTAGACTTTTGGATCCAAATTTTAATCCGCTCAAAAACTTTCTCTTCCGTGACATTATATTTATTTCTGATCATTTCTAAAAAAATATATTTTAATAATTAATTAAAGAAACTAGTAATTTTCTTAGGATGTCTGAAGTTTAAATTGTTTACCGTTAATTATTTTTGGGAAGTTATAAGAGTCGACACGCAATTTATTTTCTTTATGTATTTTCCAAGTCAATTGGTTTGCTAGTGGATCTGTAATAATTTTTTCCATTATATTCGCCACTTCTTTTTGCATATCACGACCACCGATACTACTAATTTTTTCAATCTGTAAAAGAATAGGCTTTAAATTGTCATACTAGAGGTAAGCATACATTGATGTTAATAACAACAGATATTTAAAAAAGGCACATTGTTATTGATAAAAAGTAAAAAATTACACTTACAAATTGGTTTTTTAAAGCTTGGTGCTGAACTTTGTGTATATCACTGTCAAATTTTTTCAATTCATTCTTATCAGAAATTGGTAACATTTGAAGAAGATTAAATGAAGACTGCATGTCTTGTACAGCTCTTTGTCTACCGCCTGGTCCATAATTACGCATCATCATCTGCTCAATACTTCTTAAAATTAATAAATTTTCATTTTGCTTTTTTAAAGACTCTAACAATAGAGTTCTGCAGGCATCTATAACATAAACAATAGCAATTAAAACATTTTTCTAATAGTCGTTCTTTTGCTTGCTTACATAACAAAAAAAAATATGTATGTATATTTTTTACTGCAGCATGTTGTTTTGTCATGGAGAGCACCCTCAATTTCGACGTAGTCAGTGGTTCCCCCGCTTGCTTCTGTGGATACCATATCAGGAGTTTTGGTTCTGATATCATTACGTTCTTCGACTTGAAAATCATTATTAGGACTCAAGTTAACATCTTCGTCCTCTGGTATCTGCCCACGAAAGTCATCTTCATCGAATAACTCGTCTTCTATAGAGAATCATAAGAAAATCTTCACATAATGTTTTTTCTTAAATTACACATATGTTTTACCTGATTTTTCAGCTGTCTGATCTTCATAATAGCTACTCGATGAAGGTGACGCAGAGTTATTTTTTGAGGTAGTATGTTTGTCCCTTTGTGTTTGCGGAAGCTTTGTCCTTGCAGCTGTATTTGTAGATTCCAGTGGTTTATTGTTGCAAATAGTTTCAGGAGATTCCAATAGTCTGTTTTCATTCAAAGGATTGACGACTATAAAACATTATTAAATGAATCATACATTTGTAAATACATATTTAGTAACAAAAAATCAATTAAATAATTAAATAACCTTTTGTGTTGGAATATGTGAATGTTTTTTTCAAAAGTGAGTTTCCCGAAGGTACCGGTGGTGGCTCAATACAGGTATTACTACTTTGAGTCTTGTGTTGTTTTTGCAAAAGTGTCGACAGCATTTTTTGAGAGATTTTCATCTTTTTTGTTCCAGGCTCTATATAATTAAAGCATATATACATTATAAAAACACAGTTAATGAATTTAATTGAAAAAATCAACTAATAAACAGCATATTTTATATCTAGGGACGATTTGTACACTAGACGGACAAGATTGTCGTATATTGCCGTATGTTTATAGTTGTTACCATAGCTTTTGCGCTCTTTAATTACTTAGCACCCACCAACAAACAAAGTACTCCATCGCCAGAGAGTGCCAACCGATTAGTGGGCCCAAAGTGTGTCCCAGGACGTAAAGCCCTGTTCGAGTGCCAAAAATAATAAATTTCGTACCTAGTGATATATATATATATATATCACCAGGGCAAGCATCGAGCTCGAGGAATAATAAAAAAAGTACCTTGAGCTTCGGAGCTTCTTTTGTTGCTAGCATTGGACATTAAAGCTTGTAACTCAGTCTTGCTTATAGTAATAGTTGTTACAGATCTTCCATCTGAATTTTGAGTCTTAGAAGAGTTTGTATTGGACCCAGACATTCTTGCTGGTAATTGAATCAATATCTAGATATCGTAGAATATTATTGGAGCAGCATTGAAATCTGTGAAAATGAGTTTGAAATTTTGTTATTGCGTAACATACTATATATTGTAACCTCGACTCTAACCCTAAAAGTCTAATGTATGACGATAAAAAGTTTAATTTTTTAAAAATTAATTATTTTTTAAAAGCGTAAATTTTTATGTATTTTTGAACTAAATGGTACATTTCTATCTGCGCAATGTTGATGAGAAGCGAAAGACATTTTTTTTATTGAGAGCGCAAAATCGTGGGCTTAGGGAAAACCAAAGTTTTCTACACTTTTTTTATTTATTGGCCAAATTTTTGGCAAAAATGTATTTCAAGTAAAAAAAAAAAAAAAAAAAAAATACATTAGCAAAACTGAAAAATGTTTTAATAGTACTAAATACGTTTGACATTTATAATTAAGTAATTATTTATTATTTTAAGTAAAAAAAAAAAAAAAATACATTAGCAAAATTTTTTAATAGTACTTAACACGTTTGACTTCTATAATTAGGTAATTATTTATTATTTTAAGTCAAAAAAAAAAAAAAAATACTATCGAAATATTTTTTAATAGTACTAAACACGTTTGAAATTTATCATTAGGTAATTATTTATTATTTAATAAAAAATTAAATAAAAAAAAAAAAAAAAATTATATACATTAGCAAAAATATAAAACTTTTGAATGGTACTAAATACGTTTGAAATTCATAATTAAGTAATTATGTTATTATTCTAAGTAATAAAAAAAAAAAAAAAAAAAAAAAAAAATTATATACATTAGCAATATTGTAAAACTTTTTAATGGTACTAAATACGTTTGACATTTATAATTACATAATTATTTATTTTTTGAAGTAAAAAAAAAAAAATTGATTTGTGGAATTATTAAAAACTATTAATAATAAAACTTAATCGTCTGGCATATTACAGTGCAATAATGGAAAAATATAAGAGGTACCGTTACAAAAAATACGGAAACCTTTTTTGGCTATATCGTCAACATACCACATTTTAAGATCAGAAAAATGCTGTGATTGTGCAATACCCAAAAATCGAGAGTCTATTGGGTAATGATCGATACTTTTGCACTCAAGAAACTCAAGCCCAAGGATAACTGGCCTACTTTCATAATGACATATGTTTTGGATCACTACAATTGCATTACTTTTCAAATAACAACAATTATTTGGTCTCGAGTTGGAAAGAGTAAAATCCCTAAAGTCAATTGCTTTGTGAGCGTCATAACAATTTTCTGGAAGATCTTGGGTTACGGGTGTTCTTAGTATGTACGAATTATGGGGTAATTTTCTACAAGTTTTCACGATTTGTGCTTTCGATTTTTCGTTCAGTCTTTTAATTATTTGTGTTAGAACGTATGATCCCTTACGTACAAGTTTTTTTATATATTGCAAGTGATTTTCAAAACTTATAACACTGAAATTATCTAATGGACCGAAACGAAGAACATCGTCACATAAATGAAGAAGATTGTGGACGTTAAATATCACGTTGTGACTTCCAAAAAGATTTTTCATTGAATCGACATACTGTTCTAACAAGTCTTTGGCTAGCTTATTATTTTTGAAGCACTCTTCAGAATCATACAATATACGCAGGGCACAATTAAGTGAATTAAAGTGAAATAAAAATTGCTCAGGTACATGCCCTTGAAATAGTATAGGAGCAGTATATAAAACAGCCATACGGAGCTCAGTCGCCTTATATCTATTCACTTCGGCTAAAGATCTTGTCTTGCGTACGAACTCGGAAGGTACCCACTGTCTGAATGACATGACACGGCTATTAAGCTCACTTTTTCCAATTTTATCAGGATCGGGTCCACAACACATATGAATAAGCATTTTTAGATGCTTTTTTACGACACCTTCGTCCAACAGATGCATGGGATCGAGGGGAACCTGTTGTGTTAAGCTAATTACGTTTTCTAAAGGTGACACAAAGTTTTTATACTTATCAGGAACTCCCTTTCTGAAATCGTTATCAGTTCTGAGAGGAGATTTAAAATCTAAAAATACACGCCTATGTTTGATTGTTTCTCCCGATTGCTCGCATTTACCACACCTACTGTTATGTGGAGGAAACATCATTATATAATTGCGAGCAACCGTATCAGCTGCAAAAAGTTTCATTTTAACAGTACGATGTTTATCTTTAAAGGTAAAGCCAACATCACGCAGTCGCACGTACTCTACCAACAGAGGATCGAGGAATAGATGAACATCTGATGGCTTTTTTTCTCCATGAAAAATGCCAACAACAAACGGCTCACAAGACCCTATACTATAATTTTCGATTCTCATGAGGATAGGCCAAACTAGGCTAGGTGAACTTTTTAAAAGGGGCAAACCATCAATGTTTAAGTTGATTACAATTTTATTGGGGATATATTTTTCATTCAAAACATTTAACTGCTCACAGAGAGCTTTCTCTAAGCCATAGTGAACGTATGAGCCTCCCCCTAAAGGTATAATTTCAATGTGTCGAGGAGTTTGCAGTAAAGTTCGTGCATCACTAGGAAGATCAGGATGATTATGCATTTTCAATATCTTCAATAAATCAGTTAAAGCATTTTGTTTTATCTGATATTTAACAGCCCAGGTACACAAATAATCTTTCAAAGATAAATCCTTATTGACATTTAGAACATCTGCAAAATCCTCAACTTCCAACTCAAAATTGGAATCTGAACTAGAGTCAAATACACTGACGTTATCACCTTCACTATAATCTGAGTGGATTAAATCATCCAAATTAGAGCAAATACTTTCATTCAGTTCATCCCCATTGGCATCAAATTCTTCCACTTCATTAAAATCAAACATTACATGGTTCACATTGTGTTCAACATTATTATCTAAAATTATTGGCTCAACATCAATTTTTTCTTTTTTTTTTGTATTAGAAGCTTTAATAATTTTACTCAAAGTTTCATTGAATCTGACAGCTAAACGTCTCTTTTTTTGCTTGTTTGATAAAAAACAAAACGGTTTTTTTTCCATAATAATTAATTAGAATTGAAATAACAAAAGTATATAGCTCGTTCACTTAAAAAAAAGAATCACAAAAAAAACCCGTTCATTGATAAACATGCTAAGTATAACCTATCGAACTTATATTGATGTACTGTGGACATATGGTAGCTTAATGAAAACAAAAAGTTCTACAAATTAATACATGGTTCAATACTCTTACTTTGGTCAATGTTAAAAGATATATTTTTCCACTGGGTAATGATACGGATTGACGTGAAAACGGATTGATAACAATGCTGCAGACACTATTTTATGACATCTCTTTTTTATATGCACACATATATATTATGTATAAGGATTCGAATTTCTTGTTCAAGAAATCTGCAAGATTTCTTTATACATCAGTTCCTTGTTCGAGGATATTGAATGTATGTAGTACCCCATTTCATCGCCAGATGACGCCACAGTTCGGAGACAAAAAGAATTTTTTTTTTTTTTTTTTTTGCAGCGCGCCTCGCACGCTCCCGTCATCTACTCCTGAACTCATTCCTTTTTTGGCGTCCGGTGACGTTACACGTTCGGTATGGACAAACTTCAAACCTTGGAGAACAAGCGTGTTCAACTTCAGGAGAAGTTGGATGCCTTGACTAACGAGATGTTCACTCTCCAAGAAGTTGAAAATCAAGACGAGGAGTTAAATATACAGGGTAAGAATAACTTCCTTTCCTACTTTTCGTTTTGTTTCAGGTCCTTGCCACCATCTTGATTCCAGGCGGATAGCACAGGGCGACGACACGTGCTAAAGCGTAGTTGAAGAAGGATACGAAAATTTTCGTATTTATACAGGGCTGTCAGCCTATGTTACGCCGGCTGAACCACATTATTTAGTAGTGGACAGCAAGGCTTAAGACCATTGGGTCTTTCATACATGATAATATTTATAAGAAAGGTGGGAATCACTTTCAATATAATAAGCCGATTCCATCTTTCACAGATATCCTTGCCTTGGACAAACAGGCTGATAGAAGCGAGGGCGAGCGAGAGGCACACGGAGAGGACCAAGGGGACGAAGAAGAAGAGGAAGAAGAAGATGTAAATGGTCTTTTCTTAGGCGCCGATCCATCCAAACCGCCACTAGGAGTGGTCGCGCGGGTGAAGAAGTGGACTAAGGAAGGCTTAACAAAGGAGGAGAGAGAGAAAATTCTCCAGAATGTCCCGATAAAAGGCAGCATTAATATAGAGCCGCCTGAGTTAAACAAAGAAATAGCTTCCGGCCTTGCTAAAGTGGCATCAAGGGATGGTCACTTTCGGACACACCAAAGAGAAGCAGCAGCCGCGCTATCGTCATCGATCGCAGCTTATTATTTGGTTAAAGAGGGACTACAAGCCTCGGCAGAAAGATCGACTTCATTAGGAAACTTGTCAAACGCTATTAAGTTGTCAGCAGATTTGTTCTTTCAAATCAACACGGCTAGGAAGGTTTACGCGACCGGTGGCTTGGACGAAAAGATGCAAAAGGCCCTCAAAGCAGTGGAGTCTACGGAGTGGCTGTTTGGTGACGATGTCAAAGGGTTGGTTGAGAAGACCAAATCCCTGGAAAAGGTCTCGAAGGATCTACATCAAAAACAAAAAGTCCCACTGCGACTAGTGTCTCAGAATCATTTAAACCGGAAAGACTCCTTTGCCAAAAGAGAGGGGCGGGGGAGTTACAACAGCCCTCGTTATCAAAACGCATTATCCTCTCGTCACCCATATCAGAGCAGTATAAGAGCCCAACCGGTGAAAAGGAATTACAGTCAGACCCAACCTCAAAGACCGAGACAATAAATCAGGTAAGAGCGGCAGGAAAACTGCAATTTTATACATTGAACTGGATGTGTATAACAAAGGATACCTTTGTCTTGGAAGCCATAAAGGGGTATAGCCTAGACTTACTTTTCGAGCCTTACCAGGAGGCAATACCTTGTCAAATAATGAGTAAGGAAGAACAGGACCGAATCGGGGGAGAGATTAATAAATTACTGGAATCAGGGGCAGTCGAAAGATGCTTGGAAGTAGAGGGACAATTTGTATCTACTTATTTTCTAGTTCCAAAGCCGGATGGATCATCTAGATTTGTGTTAAATTTGAAGAAATTTAATAAGAGTTGTAACGTAGCACATTTTAAGATGGAGGATATGCGTACAGCGCTCACTTTACTAGACCTGGGAGACTGGATGGTCAAGATCGACCTTAAAGACGCATATCACGCGGTACCTATAGAGCCAGCATATAGGAAATATTTAAGATTTAGTTTTGAAGGGTCTCTCTATCAATTTAAGGTTTTGCCATTCGGGTTATCATCGGCTCCGTGGTTATTTACAAAATTAATTAGACCTATCCTAACACACGTAAGAGAGCAGGGTTTTAAAATCATAGCATATCTAGACGATTTCTTGATTTTTGGCGAGTCTCGTGACCAATGCGAAAGACGGGGAAGCGCGCTGGTATCATTATTGCTATCACTGGGTTTTGATATCAATTGGAGTAAGAGTTGTTTGATTCCGAGTAGGCAAGCCATTTTTCTAGGATTAATCATAGACTCAGCTCGTATGAGACTATCCCTCCCATTGGACAAGAGGTTAGGTATTAAAGCATTGACGACGAAGCTTATAAAGACGACGAAGGTATCGCTGGAAAATTTAGCTAGAGTCATAGGAACACTAGTGGCAGCCTGCCCCACGGTAGCGTACGGCTGGCTTTACTTTAAAGAGTTAGAAAAATTGAAACAAAGAGCGCTGGCTACACATGGGTATAAAAAAGGATTAAAGATCCAATTGTCATACAAAACAAGAGAAGATCTCTGGTGGTGGAACAAGCAAATCATGCTAGTGAACAATAGGATTAGGAGTTGCGCCTTTGAGATGGAAATTTTTTCAGACGCCTCACAAACGGGCTGGGGCGCGACGTGTGGAGAGTTAAAAACTCATGGCCTTTTGAGCGCAATGGAAAGAGAAAAACATATTAATTGGTTAGAAATAAAGGCAGCGTCTTTAGCCATCAGATGCTTTGCTAACTCTCGTTTTGATGCTCAGATTTTACTGCGCATAGACAATGTGACAGCACTGGCATACATTAATAAAATGGGGGGAACTAAACATCAAGATCTCCATGAGGTGAACAAAGACCTATGGCTCTGGTGTGAGGAGAAAAGGATTTGGGTTTTCGCGGAGTACGTCGCGTCTAAGGAAAATCCAGCAGATGAAGGCTCTAGAATTAATAATCTAGATACAGAGTGGGAACTGTCAGATAGGGCATTTCGGGACATCTGCAGAGCCTTCGAGAAGCCTTCGATAGACTTGTTCGCATCTAGGATTAATGCCAAGTGTTTAAGATATTGCTCCTGGGACAGAGACGCAGGTGCGCTAGCCGTTAACGCTCTCACTATCCCATGGACCAACGAGTTTTGGTACGCCTTTCCTCCCTTTGCCTTAATACCAAGAATAATAAAGAAAACCAAAGAGGAGGGCGCGTGTGGTATCCTAGTTGTCCCTTTATGGCCTTTGCAAGCTTGGTATCCAGAGTTTCATAGGTTACTTATAAGAAAGCCTATTATTTGGGAACCATCTCAGAACTTATTAAACTCTCCTTGCAGATCAAGAATTCACCCACTGGCCTCGGACCTTTCCCTGGTAGCAGGGCTGTTATCAGGCAAGCGTTTGAGAGAAAAGATCTAGACGCAGAAACAGTAGAGATTATGGTGGCTTCTGTATCCAGCAACACCATTAAACAATATGGGACAGCATTGAAGTTCTGGTGGGAATTTTGTGTTGCAACAACGAAGGACCCTTTCAAGGCCAACGAAAAAGAGATCTTGGAATGCTTAACAAGGAGGTATGAAGAGGGTGCAGCGTATGGCACTTTGACCTGCTTTCGGGCAGCAGTGGCTTTGATTAGCGACGAAGACTGGTCAAAGTCTCAGTTGTTCAACAGATTCTTTAAGGGCGTATTCAGAACCAGACCCACAGCCCCGAAATACGCAGCCACATGGAATGTGTCGATTGTGTTGGATTTAATAGAGACCTGGGAGCCGTTAGAATCACTGAATCTGCGTGTGCTTACGTTAAAGTTGACTATGCTATTGGCCCTCGGTTCAGCGTTTAGGGTACAAGCTTTAGTCTTCATAAAACTAAAGGATATCAAATTTATAGGAGAGACGGTGGAAATAACAATTAAAGACGTTACCAAGACGTCGAGACCAGGATCTTGCCAACCATACGCAAAGTTTTATCCTTTCCAGAATAAGCAATTATGCATAGCAACGGTTTTAAAATTCTATATTCAGAAGACAGAGGATATCAGAGCTGACTCCACTCAACTTCTTGTTTCATTCCAACATCCACATAAAGCAGTGGGGACTAATACAGTGAGTCGTTGGCTCAGGGCAGTCATGAAACAAGCGGGGGTTGATGAGCAGTTCACTGCACACTCAACAAGACATGCATCAACTTCCAAAGCATGGCTGCAGGGAGTAAATATAAGTGATATTAAGAAAGCAGCAGGATGGTCTGACAGATCAAATACATTTTACAAATTTTATAACAGACAGATTAGTAAACCCGATGGAGCTTTCGCAATGACTGTTCTAAGTAAACCGTGACATAATTTTTGTGTTACTAAAATAATCAATCAAACCTAAGAAGTTAAGATAAATGTAATTAGTGTTTCTATAATGTACAAATTGTATGTACCTGATCAACCTAATAAAGATTAATCGTTACTCTAAACATCTACATACATTCAATATCCTTGAACAAGGAACTGATGTATAATTAATGATTAAACGAACTTCAGGTGAAGTTCAATCATAATTATACGAAGGACTTGTTCGAGGATATAATTTCCTCCCCTTTGAATTTTTATCCCCACAAAAATTGCGTATACCCACCCCTAACCTGAGAAGCTTTTAAATAAATGAGTTCAGGAGTAGATGACGGGAGCGTGCGTGGCGCGCTGCAAAAAAAAAAAAAAAAAAATTCTTTTTGTCTCCGAACTGTGGCGTCATCTGGCGATGAAATGGGGTACTACATGCATTCAATATCCTCGAACAAGTCCTTCGTATAATTATGATTGAACTTCACCTGAAGTTCGTTTAATCATCAATTATAAACGATTACTTTAGGAAGTTGCCATAAGACGTCTTTTAGATGACTTTACGAAGTTTCTGAAAGAAATCTTGTAAAAGAAATCGTAAAAGATGTCTTCGTAAACGATCACTTTAGGGAGTTGCCATAAGAAGTCTTTTAGATGACTTTACGAAGTTTCTTAAAGAAATCTTGTAAAAGACATCTTAGAAGATGTCTTTTTAAACGATGACTTCAGGAAGTTGCTGTAAGAAATCTTTTAGATAACTTTACAAAGTTTCTTAAAGAAATCTTGTCAAAGACATCTTAGAAGATGTCTTGTTAAAAGATGACTTAAGAAAGTGGCTATAAGAAATCTTTCAGATAACTTTACGAAGTTTCTGAAAGAAATCTTGTAAAAGACATCGTAAAAGATGTCTTTAAGAATTTTGTGTTTGCTGGGTAAGTCAAGTTGCTGCCCACCTGATAGTGGTCCTCCGGGTTGCTCCCCATTGTCTCCACCTAGACGACGAAGTACCAAACCTAAGTCGGTCACCGCTGTCACCAAAATGAGCCTGTTACGGAAGGGTTCCGGACAAAGGACGGTAGAGACGATTGAAAATTGAATCCCGTTTATTCGTATAGATTGCGAGGGAGCATTAGAACTGCCCAGAAGCTCTGTCAAATCCCGACTGCCGTCCACTGTCGTGGCACGGCCGCAGTTCTCAGGCCCTGGCTCCTCCTTCGAATTCCTAAGGAATTTCGGGAAACATCACCTCATATCCAGGGCCAATCTGAGCTTTGCACCTATGTGCTGACTCGGCCTTCCGATCTGGCTGTTGCCGAGCGTTCGGGTGCTTGGCCGGAAAGCGCTGAGCTTGCACTGAAAAGCGCAAGCCACGGGCGTAGACCAGCTACGCTGGGCCACGTCCGTGACAATACGTAATAAATAAATAAAAGCGCACACATGCAAGCGCTTCAAATTACTTAAAATAAGGCTGTCAAAATGTTAAATACTAAATAAATAAATAAAAGCGCGGCCAAGCGGGCGTTTTGGGATATTGGGGATAGCATACTTAAGGTGTTTGTTATGTATAACTTAATAAAAAAAATGAGTGGACCAGTGAGCGCATCGGATTACTAGCTGCTTGAAATTTATCGGATTACTAGCTCCAGGTATTAGCTGCTTGAAATTTCGTTTATTTATTAAATAAACAAAAGTGCAGGTAGTGAAGTGTATTGGGTAGCTAGCAATAAATTGCTTCAAATTAAAATTAATAAATATATTTAAACGTGTGCGGTTCAAGCGTATTAGGATATTGGAGTTAGCTTGTATGCATGCAAGCTTTCCTGTGATTATTTATAAATAAATACTTTAATCTATTGAAATACGAAACATAAAAAAAAACAGTGACTTCGAGAGTCTCGAACTTACAACCTTCGGGTTCAACACAAAGTGTGTATCTAATCGAGCTATCACATTACACAAACATTCCTAATAAAAACTTATATATTATTATAGTATGTACCGAAGCTAAACCTTTACTTGTATATGCTTTCGTTAATAAAGTTTTTATCTAAGTTGATCGTATTAGTTGTACTTACTTAGACGCTTCCCTTTTCCTTTTAAGTTTGCAGTTGTTATAATTCTATAGGTTCAGCCTTCTCTTTACTACGTTGAGATTTCCTTTTATTTTGTTAACTGTTTTTATATTCACCGAAATCGATTTGATTCCATATCTATGTACTGCATATAAAATTGTACGTGACATGCAGAATAATAAACCCAGGTATTGGATCGCATTAAGTCACTGGAGATTAGCTGCTTGGCAATTTGTTTATTTAGAAGATTAAAAAAAGTGCGAACAAGTGAGCGCATCGGGTCATTGGGATTATCTGTTTGGGATTTGGATTATTTACGGAATAAACAGAACTGCAGGCAAGCAAGTGCATTAAGTTATTGGGGATTAGTTTTTTGTAATTTTATTTGCTTAGTAAATAGATAAAATGTTATTTAAATACCAGTAACTTTATTGGGTTGATTGAGATGAATTACTTAGGATTAGTTACAGAGCTTATTTTATATTAAATAGCATAAAAAATCTTTAGCTCACTAGGTTGTCGGGGATTAGGCATTTGGGTTTGATGTTTTTGGGCTTTGATCGCTGTGTCTTCGAGTTTCGGACGTTTAAACAACGCGCAGATGCTTGGCCAATTAGAAATCGGCTGCGTCACTGGCTTCCGTAACTGTTGAGGCGTTTATTGTTTTGTGGTTAATGGCACTATAATAACTGATGAGGTAAATAGTCGAATTTTTTCAGAATTACCTATCTTTTACAAGATACCATCTAAAAACTGAGAATTTTTTTCCTATAAAACAGTTACTGTCCTGATATGTAAATCCTCCATTATAGTGAGAAAATAACGATGTGTTTATGTTGCTTTATAAGAGGTTGTGTATAATGTGCAAACTTAAAATCAAACATCTCGAAATTTTTCTCGGTTAAAGGGGTAAACAAAGACACCACTAGATTCAGCCGGGATCTTATCTACCAATTTAACTACCTACGATCTCTTAACTCCTCCCGCTGGAGCACCCTTAACCCGCCTATAGTAAACGCCAGTAAGATCCAACGAAGCTCGTGTACGTGCGCAACTACGCACAAATATCCGAAAAGAGACAAAAAGACAGAGAAAGTAATACACACCAACGTACTATTAAACATACTCATAAGAATACCTTTCAAGAAAACAAAAAGGATAGGTAAGTTTGATGTATTGAGTTTAAATTTTGTTAGGAATTTTGTAAGCCTTTCTACACTGGTAATCAATAGTATTCTTCCTAATGAATCCAGAGCCTTGGAAAATTCTGAAATCAAAGTATAAAAACGGTTTTTTTTGCTGCAACATACATTTTGTACGACACTCATAGTATAATACTGTTTAATACTCGTACTGTAACAAAATCAACTGAGTAATATTTACTTTTGACTGGTACTTCATGCAAATCTCACATGAAATACATCAATGCTCTACTATGTTAAAAGTATATGAAAATGTTCGGGCAAAAGTCAATATTACTTAGTTTGATTTTGTTAAAGCACGAGTACTAAACAGTATTACACTACAGGTGTTATACAAAATGTATGTTGCAGCAAAAAAAAACAAAATTTACCTTTTTTTTATTTTGGTTTCAGAGCTTTTCAAGGTTATGGATTAATTAGGAAGAATACGTTTGATTGCCAGTGTATGAAAGCTTAAAAAATTCCCATTATCTTAATACATTAAATTAACCTATAATTTTTGTTTTATTAAAGAGTATTTTTATAGGGTTATCATAACTTTTCAGGAATATACCATTTTTGAAATGTTTATTTCACAAAACTTAATGACATTAAATATCGCTTACACTATAAGGTACTGGATAGATACAAAGTCTGTGCAACATAGTTATGGCGATCTACAATGGTCCTACTAAATTTCTACTTAAAGGTGCTCATATGAAGATGTTTTGAATATATAAATGTGTGCAATGCTCAATTTGTAAAAATAGTTCCTAAATTTACTGACCAAAATAAATTTTCTTAAATAATACAGTTTCAGGATTTTCATCTATAACGCATTTTTTTTTCTTTTTTTCATTTAACTACTTGATTTTATTATTCTCAGCAATTGTTTCTTTAAGCTAATGACATCAATTAAATTACCCTTTCGAATAAATTTTGAGATAAAATACTCAATAAATATTTGCATCAAAAATCCCAAATGTGTCATTTATTCAACTCGCTTTTATTCTTATGTCTCTTTCACGTAATATGAAATCCAAAAATTCTGAATTACAGTTTTTTAATAACTAAGTAATTCTCATAATAAGTTATTATTGTGAAAATACGTACGAAAACCGTGAAAGTTATGTACAAGTTATTTAAAAATTTTTTTTTATTTAGTGAATTTACATTTTACTACTACTCAAAACATTGATTAGTAACGTATGATTACTAACTACCCAAATCACTGAGTTAAATGAGGTTAAGGTTTACAGCTTGTTTTTTAGGACACTCCGGGAAATAATTGAAATTTTCTGTCTTATCAATCAGATTATATTGATACTATTACAGCTGTGTTACACGATGTATTTTAAGCTGCTGTTTTATTCAACAATACGTAAATTAGTAAATTTCTTGATTACGTTTTTGACTCATGGCACATGCACGGTTAAAAAGATTGAAAAATAAAGTTGTGTTTTAATCATCTTTTATTTCATTTTTTTCCTTAAGCTCCAAATTATGTGATCAAATGTGGGCTTGATTAATTATAAGACACGGTAAAGTTAAGTGGCAGTATTTTTTTCCAATAACGGTTATTTTTTAAATAAATTTGGTTACTTAACTAAATACTCATGGATCTAATCGTTAAGGTAGACAATTTTAATTTTTTTTGGATTATCCGTAATTTATTATCTACAATTTATATTTATCATAAGAATCAAACTCTTTATATAGGTAATGTGTATTTACCAACTACGAAGACCGTTGGAACAGTACGAGTAGTAACTTAACACTGTTACTAAAAAATTATGTAATTTATTGCTGACAATTTATTTATTACAAATTTCGCCTTAGACACTGAAATTAAGGAGTTCACGTTTAAGGCGAACGAAATTTATCGTCAGCATAATAGGATATTGATGTATTCGAGATATTAAAGATTCCATGCATCATTCAAAATTTGCAGCCAAGTAAGTGTTCTACCTTAGCAATGTCACTACTTGTCTGGCTTTGTTAATGGTACACATATACATATACATGACTTCGATTCGCCACATACATTTCATTATTTGTATTATTAATCATTTATGGGACGATTTTGCGATGAGAGACGTAGATGAGAGAGTCATCCACCCGCCCCTTCTGCGCAGGTTCCTTTGTTCTCTACTATTATCTACAAATCAGCATGCCACGGTAGAAGGCATTGTACCAGTTGCCTTCTTATATGATATTCTAGTGATTATAGGTCATATAAAAATCACCACAAAGTAACCGGGGAGGAAGTGATAAAGTGGTGTCTCGAACCTGAGCCCTCCAGGCGGGAAGCAAGCGCTCTATAATCTTTGCTACTGAGAACTTCCAATGCTGTGGGTTATCTACTGTGATATTAGAAATTTTTTTATAAAAATAAAAAGTCACCTTACTTTTTGATCACACCTCATACGTGCCTCATTTTTGTTGTAATAACAACTTTCTGACCTATATTTGTCAGTAAAGCTATAAAATAAGATTGAAGAGATTAAATTAAATCAAAATACATTAAGGATACCGGCAGAAATACTTATTTTTCAATACTTGACAATTCGAGCTTGCAAATCTGAAGTCAATATTCTAAATCACATTTGAATTTTTTGTATAATTGCAATTGATTATACATTTTTCATATGTTTACGATTAAAAAAAATACAAACATAATTTAATACTTGCTTTTTTCTAACTTACAATATTTACTGATAAAAATACATATTCGTAAACAAACGTCGTCTTTTTAATATAAAAATATCAAATGAAAATTATTTAGGATGTAAAAAATAAATACTTTTTTATTGTAGACAATTGAATATCACAAAGTTCAATATAGTATTCATTATTGTTTCACATCTGTCAGGGGTCCCCAACACTCGTTTTTTCTTTATTTTTTGATGTGGGAGAGCCTGATGAGACATTAACAACTACCGTACTGGTATTGATGATAATTTGTCATTTAACTTAAATAAATAAATGAACAACTTTTTTTTGGCATGAAGAATGAAGAATACAAGACAGTAAAAATATCTTAGTTGTTTTTAACGCTATATAGCTGCAATTGATTGCTAGGTTCAGTGATCGCAAATTATTCCCTAACTCTTTGTACTATGTTACTTATATTACATAAAAGTCGGTGTTTTGATAATAGGTATGTGTAAATAATTTATGAAAACTACAATTACATTGATTATATTTTGGTGTAGAAGCGTTGTTTAATATTTTTATTAATAATGAGTTTTTAATGTTTGGAATTACAGTAACGCTTTCTTTTGTTTTTAACAATTCTTTAAATCGTAAGGAAGCCTCACTGTTTTCACAGATTTCTCCGTCATAGGAGGAACAAAGTCTGATACACTTAAGGCCATATTTACGACACCCACAGCGTATCCTTGCGCATTTCCCTTCGCAACCTCTTCCTCTTTTCTTAATATGTTTTCATCAAAACAGAATTTGAAAAAGTAGAGAAAGACCTACTAAGTGAATAAATAAACACAAAACAAAAAAAAACTGAATCAGTTGTGACCACACAATAAGTTTTATACAACGTCAAAATGGTATAAACATTTTTATGATGTTTTCCAGCTTACTCTTGTATATTATCTTGTTAAAAATTATATATTCGAACAGCTGTCAAAGTTTATTTCGACATTAGAACCCTTATTTAGAGCACAGCTTTGAAAAAAAAGAATCATTTGCTCATAATATATTGATTACCAAATTATCATCAATGGCAATACGCTAATTGTCAATATCTCATTACAACCCTTCCATTAAAAAAAATTGTCAAAATTAGATAAAAAATGGCCGGGGTATAACTTTTTTTCTGAAGGTGTGAATTTGAAGTTGTTCGAAAAAATTCTAGTGAAAAATAATAGACGTGCCTTAACAACTTGATCAGACGGTCGTTAATAAACATTAAAATTAGAGCGTAAGAACACAATATTTTTAAAAACAAAAACAGAGCATAAAAGATCAAATATTAATCTAGGGACTGTTCTAATTTTAAATTTAAGTATTGATAAATAATCTAATGGCGTAAAAAACTACTAAAAAAATTATCTTGGCTTTTAAAAATCTTACAATGATAAATTTTTTTTCAATTCGTATGATGATTTGAGTTTCTAGAATATTCCAGTTATATGCAGATATGTTAGTTTTTTAATAAGATATTCATAAAAAACAATATTCAAAAAAGTCGTGCTTTTTTAAAGACCAATTTGTTGACGAAAAATTTCGAAAATCGTTACGCCATCAGGGAAATAATTAATTAGACGTTACCATCAAAAAACGAGCTCCTGTTAGGTCCTTTCAGAGGATGGCATTTACATAAAATTAAATTAATCATTTGACACTTTTGTAATAATTGTATTTTTAATAAAAGTTAAAAACATTTTTTTACACAAAAGTTTGAGTAGTTTCATGATTATGCAAAACAAATTTTTTAAAAGTTTGAGACCTGAAAAAAAATTTCTGATGAAGTAATAAAATGTACTGGAATGTTTGATTTTTTCTGCATTATTTTTCGATTAATGTAATTATAGACCGATTTTAATAATTCAGGATATGGCATGAAAAATGGCATCGCACTGAATATGGCTCTTTTTGATTAGCTTAAAGATATAATTTTTAAAAAATACAACTTTCTTTGCATTCTTTTGCGTAAAAACGTCAATTATAAAATGTTTACCTAATTTTCAATGGACGCTTTTCGAAATAAATGGTCTTTACCATCAAATAAATCCAATAGACCATGTGAGATGCTGTAAGGAATTTCATTCCAAATCAGCCTTCCATGAGCTAATTCTATCGACCTACCAAACAAAAGGAAAATAAAAGTAGCCAAGGAGTCAATGCATGTCTATACATAT
Organism: Copidosoma floridanum; assembly: GCF_036245765.1. Taxonomy (NCBI): domain Eukaryota; kingdom Metazoa; phylum Arthropoda; class Insecta; order Hymenoptera; family Encyrtidae; genus Copidosoma; species Copidosoma floridanum. Next base: position 22,044,409 of record NW_028321878.1, on the reverse strand, counting down.
CTACAGCATGACGGTGACATGAACTCGTAACTTTCACCATATCTAAAAATTACCCAATGTATCTGAAAAGTTTTTACTTGAAAAAAATAGTATCTACTTATAAAGTTGGATACAACGAATAACATGCTAAATATTTTAGTTCTCTTTGATCACATAAATTCATGTTTAATGATGTAATTTAATAAATATCATCCATCAGGTAATATTTGTTTTATTGTATCATTTAACAGACCCGTTTATATGATTTAAAAAATCACCGATAGAAGAGAAGTAATGAAGTAAATAAGTAAGATTGGTCTTGGTCAGGTGATACTCCATAGGTAAAAAAAGTGACATTAGCCGACATGTAAACATAAACATGCTAACTGAATGTATCAGTACAAAGTGAAAAAGCCTCCTTATCTACTGAAGAAAAGTGTGTAAATAGAAGTGTTAATCAATGTAATATAATAAAGTATACGATGTTTAATGTATAACATTATCACATGTATTTAGGGTTGTGCAAAAGAAACTGGAGTATAACAAAAAGGTAAATATCGATGTGATACATGATATGTAAGGTGAATTAAAAATGTAAGTAGTAATAGCAATATGTTTATCCTATGTGTTGATGTAAGAGGAATTAGGTTCCAAGAGTGGTGGTAGGTCCCACACTCGAATCTCATGTTCCACATCAAGCAATGTCAAATCTGTTGTTGTTTTATCATTAATGTCTATCCTTGAACTATGGTTATTAATGGTTTCTGTTTGAATGCACCTTTGTTGGTGTTTATCATATTTTTTAATTGGAATGGACCGCTGTATTCTTTACAAGTGATCGAAGTTTCACTTGTTACAAAATGTAATATGATTTTGTAAATCTTTTTTAAAAATTTTATTGCCACATTTATCATGTATTATTATATTGCTTTTTATTTGTGTTGAAATGGCAGAGTTATGGGCGTATCTCACACCATATTGTTGTAATCCTTCCAAAGCTCTTTGTGTTGACGACTTATTGCAGTATATGTGAAACATCATATACATGGTTATATTATCTGCCCGTTGTATTGGTAGACTCATGTACGTTATGTCGTTTAGAGGGCCAAAGTTCATTAGACATTTGTTCCATTCATCTATTGTTTTGCTCTCTGGCATTTTTGACATCAATCGTGGTAGTAAAGTACGATCGTCATTATCTTTTGTTGTATAAGTTTGGATTTAGTACCTTGAGTTTTAATGTACTGTACTACTATTTGTCATATTTCTTCAGCTTCCCGTTCACTTTCATAGTGTATGTGGATTGGTGTTATGTTATTACTTTGTTTCCTGTTTGAAAAGTAAATGTCTTCAATTCTTAATCTGCTTTCGAACAATCTAGTGACATTATCTGTGTTGGAAGGATTTTTTAACAACCCGTGTATTGTCTTACCATTGTAGTTAACTCTAACAAACTGTAGTGAAAAGGTGTCTGAGTCTTTCTCGGCAGTTTTGTTACTGGGGTGGCTGGGTTTTATAGATGTTAACATTCCTATAATTTCACGCATGGAAGTCGATAGGTCTTTCAAAGGTGTATATTCACTTTTAAGCGCTATTTCCACTGATTTAAGGGCCGTAGCTGCTGCTTGGATTATCGGTACCATATCGGGGTCCTCTATTTTGTTTGGATTCTTTGCATGGATGGTCAGGTCGATTTCCGGCCTTGGTAATAATGGTCGGTTACCCCCTTCTGTTTCTATGATCGGGGTTTCATTTAGGGTCGCTGCTGCAACTGCAGCATCACACAGTTGGTGATACACGGCCTTGTACCCAGTGTAGGGTGTGACACATGGATGTTCTTTCAAAACTTCCAATGGGCCAAACTTATTTAGGATTGTCTCTAATTGGTGAGTATTTATTGATCCTTCGATCATTCTATCCATTCATCTTTCATTTTCTGAGATATCATGTACTTGGGTTATTTCTATGTTTGTCAGGTAAGTGGCTACCGTTGCAGCTTCTGAAGAATAATAGTATATTGCCTCATAGCTTCTGTATGGAACAACACAGGACTGCTCTTATAAGGTTTGAACTGTGCCGTATTGCTGTAATAACTGTTTCAGTTCTAGCTTGGTTATAGGGCCCTTGATTATAAGGCTTAGGAAACGACCACTAACGATGGTGTCAATTATCTTTGTCACTTTATGTCATCTTCAAGCGTATATATGATGGATGTTATGGTGATTATTGGTTGATACTGTATATGTATGAGTGCTGTTATTAGTTGTAAAGATTTGTTGGTTATGTGTGGAATGTAAATATAAAAATAAAATGAGGTTTATAAAACTATTAGATAAGGCGTAAGAAATACTTGGATAGACATAATCATTACTTATCATGCTATACCAAAATATTCGCTAATCCACAATACAATAGAAGAAGTAGTTTTAATACGTGCTAAAGCTAAATGTTAGAAAAAAAAATTTTACAATAGAGTAACATGTAACTGTGATAAAATACAAAATGCACTTTTTAAATTGAAAGCCTAATAATTATTATTTTTATTATTATATTGATTAATTCATTCGTTAATATATACATACATAAATATTTTTTTAATATGCAAAAATTAATTACAAACATACTTCATATAAATCTTAAAGATAAAACTAAACAACAAAGTGCAATTAAGAAAAAGGATTACGTGATATCTGTGCTTTCAAATATAGTTTGCATATGAGACGGTAATAATTAACTGAATGTTATTTACTCATTGATTTTACAAAGCTTAAAATTAAAATCTTTTAACTAAGTGATGTGTTTTTCGACGTAGAATGTGGCTTGTTGAAAGGTAGAGTTTAATTATTGGGTTCATTTTCTGCTACTTTTGATCTTTTCTCGTAGATCGCTAATTTTGGCACTCGTTGTCTTTATTTCTGAAGTTTGTGTACAGCGTTGTCTTCTGCATGTAATCACATGTCTTAGATAAGTCATTAACTCAACTTGTTGTTGACATAATGGGTACGTCAATTTCTTAATCATTTTTTACTTTGCACTCCTTTTAATTGGCTCAGCGTATTTCGTGCGATACTTAGGTTCATCGTTCTGCAATGCTAGAATAGCGCATTCAGGATTCATGTAAGTAGGTGTACTGGGAGGGTTCTGGCTCACCTCCCCCCTTCCCCCTAGGGGGGAGCTGTAGCATGAGGCTTCTAGCCCACCGAGGGGGGAGCTGTAGCGCGAGGGTATGGGGCTCTCCCCTCAGAGTGGGCGGTGGAGGGGGAGTGCCGCACGTGAGGTAAGAGGTCAGCTGTACTATTGCACGAGCTTATTCACGCTCCCCCTCTTCTAGTGTTGGCTAGTTCCCCAGACTGGCTTTGGGATGGGACCACTTACCTACACGTATGAAAATGTACACATGTGTACGCGCATGTATGTGTTCGTGCTAATCCGAGTGATCATGTACATAGATATCGATGAAATAGAACGAGTAAGCGTTTAGTTAAATCATGCACTTTTCTGCACAGCCCAATAAATGTTATAGTAGAGTAGCGGTAAGAGATCAGCTGTGCTATTGCACGAGATTATCCGCACTCCCTCTCCTCTAGAGTCGACTTTTTCCCACTATGCTGGCAGCCAGGCATAGCTTTTCGTGCTCAAATATCAGCATCTTACCTGAAATAGCTGAGTAAAGTTTCTTAACGAGGATGTGGATAAAAAAATTAACTTCGGAAATCTTCTTCACCCACTAAAATGTAACTTTTTTCATCATCTGAATCGTATTTTATTATAGCCACTCTTTTAACTAATTCATTCTTATCAATGTTTTGTTCATCCACAATAGAGAGTGGACTTCTACTCCTACTGTCACAAATGTTATTATCACTATCTCCATCATTAATGAAAATGTTTCTGTCACTATCATAGTTTACAACTATTGTATTCATATCACTGTCTCTGTCGCCATCTCCATCACTAATAGCAGTTTTTCGATCTAAATCATAATCATCAACGATTATCTCAGTGTCAGTATCACTGTCTCTATTACTAATTAAAATATTTCTATCACTGACGCAATCTACATCACTAGAGACACCATCACTTTTATTTTTATTTAGGCCCAGCTGTAGTGTCACTATCACTGTCAATATTTAAATCATTATCACTGTTAATGTTGAAATCACTGCCACTGTTAATATCGAAGTCACTATCACTGTCAATATCACTTTTACTTTTCACGTCTACAGTTTTATTTTTCCGTATTTCACAATTTGTAACATTTTCGGAATCACTACTATTTATTATAGTTTTCCGGTTTTTTAATGGAATATATATGGGTGGGTGTTCACCTGGTTTTACTTTAGCCAACTTTCCTGGTACATATTGTATTCCAAAATCGGTAACAATAACTCTCCTTTTTTTATTGGTAACAAAAAGGGCAATTTTTTATTATAACTCCTTTTACCACTTTTTTAAATTTGCAATATATAACATTGCATTACAAATATTTTTTGAACTAGCAGAAAAAAAAATGCAGTTGCACTGTTGAAAGTAAGGAAAGAACTAGCAGTTCTACGAAAGATTCTTGGTCTGAAAAAAACTGATAACTACGCTTCGTCTTATATACATCCCTTTTACTTCTACAATCTTAGCTTCGTATGTATGTCTACAGCATATTAGGGACGTACAAGTTCGATTGGTCATTCACAAGCAGATGTTGACTGTTTTTTTTTCCTCAACAGAATAGTTTGCATAAGGTTATAAATACTGGTGAATACTGGTCCAAATAGTCCCAACATCCCAACAAGACTGCTTTTATTCTTTACACGTGCTCTTTTTCTGACGCTTTTATTGTTTTATGCTTACAGTAGTGTTGCTGCAGCAGTACTCTTATTGTAAAAATATATTTTCTCGTATAATCGATGGAATACTTAAAAATATGAGAGTAAAAAAGATTGTTTGAAATAATTTTTTATTTTTTAAACTACTATACATCATTTTTATATCAAGGATAGCTTATCTTTTCAGCCTTATTATTCTTTAATATACATTTTTTTATAGCCGTAGCATTCTTCGCAGCACAATAGGCTGATTTAAATGTATGATTTGTACATGTCACATGAATCATGTTAAATTGTTTAAGTGACAAACACTCTTCAAAGTTGTAAATGAACCTAAGAGGAGGAAAATAGTCCTTTAGTTTTTTATTTATTATACATTGGATTTTATGAATTATACCTATTGAGGAGCACTTGACGAAGCCATTTTTTTTTTTAAAGTTCTTTAACATAAATTACGTCATCCTCTATAATAATAGACTAAAAAGTGACGATTAAATCTTCATAGGGCACTTCTTTAGAGTCCCAAAGGAGACCATAGTAATTACGTTCTAACCATCGATTTTCACGTTTATTTTCAGGCCTTAGCTCATCCCAGGGGTGGGAGGGTTCGAAAAAACATACTATTGGTGCAGAATCTTCTTCCTCTAAAGGTAGAATTGCTACCTCTTTAAAAATGAATTCGTTAAATATAGTCTTAAAACTTTGAATATCAATTACGTATTTAGACATCTTCAAGCTAGTACACCTAACAGCCAACTTATATTAATTTTTACTTACAACCTTCTTTAAACGTGTCTTATAGTTTTATACTATACGCTGCAAGGTAGCGCTTTTATCTACGTAACCAAATAGCTTAAAACATAATATGTCAAAGCACCGTAGGAATCATTTGAGGACGTTAGCAATCAATGTCTGCATCATGGAGAAACTTTCTGATAGTTCTGTTGATGCTGACTGTATAGAGAATTTTGTAACGTTTTGTGAAATAGTGCAAGTAGAACATTAACGACTGTTGAATGGTGAAAATGTAACAAAAATTCAAGTTATAGTTTATAATAGTGTGATAGTACTGCAAGGGGGCACTTCTATCATCTAGAATTTATAATACGCGCTTTATTTATATTTATATTCTTCTATTTATTATATTTTCTTATAATAAAAAATCCGTCTAATAGACAATTCAATAACACACATTTTTTTTTTGTACATACATATATTTCATTTTATAAAAAATTCCTATTTTTAAATTCAAATTTGAACGCTGCGCACAGGGAATGTGCGTCTAGTACGTTAAGAAAACGCTAGAGCGCGGGAAAACCTGCTACTCAAAAGGAAATAACGTTAGCATAAAAGGCACCAGTGCGCAATGCAAGAGCAGTTCCTCTTCCAGCGAGCCTGGGACGCGGTATATCCGTTGCTCACCCAGACCTGGAACTTTCCCGTGCACCGGTACAATACCGCGACGAGCACGAAGGGAGAGAAAAAGACGAAGTACGAAGGCTGATAGCTGAAAAGTAAGTGTGTACACCACCAACAAGGTAACACTTCCACTAACCGGTACCTACTTGGACTTTCGGTGCTCGACCGCTTTAAGCGTGGAGACGACGCATCCCCAAGTAGTCGAGGCACTAGGGTTAGCGACCACGTTCTTAGGCGAAGTTCCTGGGTCGACGACTTGAGCAGTGCTCAAGACATCCAAGGGCCCTGAGAACGACCTAACCTTACGTGACTTGGTCAGATAGGTAGTTACCTTATACTAACTTGCCGCGGTTGTAATAAAAATTCGCATTAGTCTAACCTAACGTGTTTAAGCAGAGATATTAAGGAGGGAAAATTCAAATTGTCATTTATGTAAGATTCTCTATTAAAAGGGCGGATAAATTTTAAGTAAATTATCGAGTATATTATGTATATTTTTTTTATTATTAACGTAAATAATTGCGATTACTCAAATACAATTGATACATGTAAAAATTGAAGATATAATTTTCTTAGAATCATATGATTGAATAAATATAAGATAATTAAAAAAAAATTGATTATACTTATTTAAGCAAACCTTTCCCTCCACGTAAGATTGCGAGTTCTTTTTTATAGTTTTAGATAAAAACTAGAAAAATAGCTGTTAAGATTTGAAATCGTTTATATAAACTGAGAATAATATCTGGACCCCAAAAAGGGACAGGAATAAAATAAAAAAGATGTTAGATTAGAAAAATATTGAATAAGTTAAAAAAGATATTAAATTATTAAATTAATTAAATTAAGGGAATATTCAGGAGAATTCAACAAAGTAATAATCAATAAACAATTGCTGTATATGGTGCAGGAATTAATTGATTATTCAACAGATAAATTTTGAAACTTAATAATAATTATTTTTTAAGTATTGTATATAATCGGCAATCTGAGCAATTTCGCTCTTTTACACAGGGCAACGAACCCGCCCTCCGACATATAAACACAATCATTGTTTGTGTGTTGGTTCCTAATCTTAGAGTTTCCTCGGTACAGATAATATTCTTAGCCGATTGTTACCACCACAAATTAACCGGGGTTATACTCAAAGAAAAGGAAGTAGTAGTACTTGAAAGCATTAAGAATTATCAAGACTCTGTGGAATTGTCATCGCACATTAAGCAAAAATTATTAAATATTCAGTGTCTCATAACAACTTTTTTAGAAACACTTTTTTTTTTAATTGGAAATTCGAGGATATGGTCTTGCTACTACATCAAGCCATAATGACGATGATGCTCGTAGTAAGGGTGAGTAATTTCCAGACACCTCTGACGTCATCGTCTGGCGCCGGCGATCGGGCCCGGGGTGAGTGTTTGGTCGTGCTGTTGGAGGAGGGGAGGAGCGGGGTCCCTAGCTGGGGAATTTTGGGGCTTGAAGGAATGGCGCGGTTCTTAAAATCTGGTGGGCGTTGGAGGTGGGGTGAAAAGGTGAAAATAATGAAGTCGTTTGAAATGGGGTTGACAAAATTTATTCATAGCGAGATATAAAATGATACACATAGAAATACAATGTAAAAACTTAAAATAATTGTTTATAGTACAAAATGTATGGTGATATAATATTGATACATATAGGTAAAGATGTCACTGATAAGTAGTGTTGTTAATCTAAGAGTTTATAGTTTTATACAATGTAAGTGATAAATAGAACGCAAGATATCTAGTTTTTTGTGATATGTTTCAACGCAGGATGCATATTTTAAAATTAATTGAAGTAAAACATTTCTAGACTTACAATTTTGATTACATGTTGAGCATATAACGCGCCTATTTTCTAGTTTCTTACGTCTAGTAACTTTATTGTACAAAGTTACAATTATTTCATGATTAGTTGATGTAGTTTTTGAAAATATTGAACAAAACATACCCAAAGTATAATTATGAGACATAAAAAACAAAAAATCGATACAGAAATGACCACACACTCGACAGTCAATACTCTGCAATTGTTGTACGGTCCACTCGTAACTAATACAGTTTCGTCTAAGTCAATCAACATGATGTGAGACAGCGGGTAGCAACCCATAACTGTCAAAGAAAACTCCGTGTCCGCTGGTATCGACATGGAAGGCAACCCAATGCGTGCCAGGGCTTGTGCTCTCGTCTGTATTAGCTACAAGGGCACACGGTCTCGTCCAAACAAACGGCAGCTTGTGTGCTGGAAATACCCCAACTGTCGGTGTCGGAATACGCCGCAGCGCTTTTTGTATTTTTAGTTAATTTATCTTCTCTTATTTTGACGTACACAGATGCAGTAGAGTCCCCACTTTTTCTAGATTTCCAAAGGTTAATGGTTTTCAGAAGGTTCCCGACCTCTTGTGTAGAAGCAGCAGCAGAGGAGGATGACGACTGGTTTAAACGTGCAGGTTTTATTATCGGCTCTTGAGTTTTTTTTTTTTTTTACATCTAAAGCATCCTCTGGTGTGGCGTAAGAGGGAATAACTACTATAAAATGTACTGTCTTGTTGACCCAGGTTAGTAAATAATAAACGCGAGATAGAGCACAGCTGAAAGCTTCCTTTTTTTGACCATGATTTCAGCAAATGTAATCATTATCGCGAGAAAGATTTTTAAAAGATGGGCAAGAGTACTCTTCAAGTTTTATTATTTGACGACCCAAAACTTTTTCCAGTAATTTTTGCTTTTGATTACCTCGAACGTACATGTGAAGAGCACTTCTTGCTATGTCACGTAGAGCGCTGTATACATCCTCCATATTAGCTTCACCATCAAACCACTCGAGCCCGTGAAAATAACCCGTTGTGACCGACTAGCCTCTCGAATTTGAATTAATTAATTAATTTATTCTTAATAATGGGTGAAGCGATGTGTGATTGGTGGTCTTTATTATATCTTGTGTTTATAGGTAGAAATATTTTTTGTTCTCATTTTATGTTGATAGCTAACGCTGTGCTTGCAACTAATTGTGTTTTAAATAGATGCACGCAGGGCGGAGAGCAGGTAGATCGCCGCGCGCAGCGCAATGCTTTCGGGCTTCAATGCATGGCCCATCACCGCAAGTTACCAATCGGCGCATAGGAAATGGGTTTCGGCAGCGTCTACCGCAAGCGATCCGACAGCACCATCCAGGCACGGCAAGCGCACAACGACAGGCATTCTTCCGATGGTACTGGCTTGATCGAGACACTTGATTTTTCTGGTGCTAACGGGGAATCCGCCATACATTCGTGTCGCGCTTAAATGCACCAAGACATTTAGCTTCAATGCTTGATTTAGAGTAGCTTAAATGCACCGCTATAATTTGCTTCAATGCATCGCGCTGGTTATTATTTCAAACATATTATAATTTTGGCTTAAGATCATATTTGTTATCGCTTAAGCGCTTGCTTTTCTTTTCTTTGCTATTTTCTCACTTCTGTACGCCTTTATTTAAATATTACGTTTTGCTTGATGTAGTGATTTCTATGCATTATAGAAAAATATGCATTGTTGAATTTGCTATAATAAAGCCTTGGTACTTAAACAAAATCCCACCTCGCTTGTTTCTTTGAATTTGGCGTCTTTGCATGCAAGTATCATTTCAGCTTTCGTCGAACGTCTTGGGAAGCATCGGATGGCGGTGGAGCCCTCTCTCTCGCTGGTTCCAGTTCTGCAATAACGCAAAGGTCGTAAGTACTAGGACGGAAATTTCATATCTTTCCGGGCCTCCTCGATCTATGGCTTAGCCACAGTGACGAGTGCCCGTTCCTCATCCTTTATCCTCCCAAATCATTCAGTGTTCCATTCGGCCGAGGAGAAGGATATCCGCACAGTGTGTGCTAGTGTTTTTTTTTTTTAGCTCGTAGACGATTCAAAATTACGACACACATCGCTTCATCACGCGCATGTAGAGACATTTTTCTCCCTCGTCATCTCGACTCTCCCTTCCAGGCAAAGTCCCACATTATTTGTTTTATTCGTTCTTAAAGAACATCGTGACGCAAAAGGGAACGTCACAACGTTAAATAACTATTTGTAGCTAAAAGTCCTGACTTCCATTCCGTAGTGTTGTAGGGCGGTTTTATAATCCAATGTGAACTAAAGTTACAGTCAACACCCACCACGGCGATTTCTTTTGGTAAAAAATCCCCATTTTTATCGTAAAATGCTTGAATATCTACGATGAAATTAACTTTTTTCATGATTTTTTGTGAGCAGCCACGTCCACTGTCTTAAATGGTACGCGGCATACTGATCGTTCGACGAAAGATTGGAGATTACGAGATGAGAAAAAAAAGTTTGTAACAGCGCTTGAGAAGTGGTAGTGAATATGAGAAGAGAGTGATGGGGATTAGTGGTGGAAGTAATGGTACAAGGGAGGTTATAAAATGAGAGAAAAAAAAGTCTTTTTAGGCGTTGAAATCCACAACTATCTGACGGTTTGAGTCTATTTCTAACACGTTGTCAAATTCTGAGTAAAGAACGCAATTTATTGTTTTTGTCAAAGGCGTCTAAAAACGTACTTCTATTCTAACAGACCCATTTTTTACTAAATTCCAATGACCTGCAAAGTGCGTAGACAAATCTGGTGTAAGATCAAATGAAAAAAAAAATACCCTTTCGGATAATCTTTTGTATGTATGTTGTTTCCCTCGTTCACGTAATGTATTCCGGAGCCAGAAAATAATTTCTGATAAACTTCAACGTACATAGATCCACTTCCTGTAAAAGTAGGTTGTAATGGTTTGCTTGGAATTTGTACTCCATCAACGTATAATGACATAAAATTAATAGAGTAATTTTGGAAATTAAAGGGGTTAAGTTTTCTTAGAAGACAAAGACTCGTGGGCAAGTGAGAAGTTTTTGCTGCAGGTCCGTAATTTAATAGTATTTCGATGTATGCTCTGTACGGGTAAGCATTGTTAGAAGGGGCCACTAGTTTTTGATTGAAATATACATCAACTCGATTAAATATAGAGTGTAAGAAATTGTTTACTGGAGCCACAGCCACATCTGTATCCTTGTCGTAAAGTATTAATTTGACATTAACTCTCAGCATTGTGTGAGCAAAGTCCAAATAATCCTCATTTTGAGAGTTTATAACAAACTCTATCGTACTTTCGTCAATTAATGATAAAACAGGCTTATAATAAACCCACCGACTTGCCTCTAACGCTTTCTGAGTAAGAAAAAGAGAAAATAAATCCAACTCACTCTTGAGACATGGATCAGTGTGGCTATGCAGAAAAAACATTATTAATATTTAACTAAAAATATCGGTCACTTTAGATTTCTTTTTTTTCTGCCCTTTTTTACTCTTTTTACAGTTAACACGCTTAATTTTTTTACTATTCTTCTTTTTCCCTCCTCTAATCTTATTCTTTTTAACAACACTTATCTTGCGTCCACGTTTTGTCACTCGAGACGTTTTCTTTTTAGCATGAGTCGTAGAAATTTGATGGGTAGCGCTCCTGCCACGAGACGGCGCTCGATGTTTGTACGGTAAAGCATTGTATCCGGATCCTTTCATTAATCTAACAAGCTTTTTCGTTGCCTTACGTTTCAAGTTTATACCTGATTCGATATCGGTTGCACGATTTGTCAATGCATCTTTAAATGGCAAATCACGTTGACCAATGTCATCAATGATATTTACACTAGCTCGGAAAGCTTCTTTTCCAATAGCGCGTGCACCTTTTGTTATATATGGCATAGCTGTGCAAAAAAGCCCCGTAAAAAAAGAACCTAAGCCATGATCCCTCTGTCCATGTGCGCCAGTAAACACATGCTTGACACCTCTACCTCCACCACCGTACTGAGAATGATACACTTCGTAAAAACTCATTTTGTACTACGATTCTAAAAAAACACTTTCCTAAAATGTAACATCACCGTCAGTGTCCCAAACTCGAATGCTATCGGTTTACCGAATTAGTCTCTTATATCTATATCGATTGTATGAAGTCTATTATTAAGGAGGGGTACGTATGCAACAGGCGTATACCTCTTAACGATTGTACTACCAAAATGAGCTTCCTTAGCATCCAAGTTAACTATTTGTAATAAAGGTGCAAACGTGTCCTCTCGTGTGACATGTAAAATAGTGCACGGTATGTAAATCTCGGAAATTCCGACCTCCCATTATTTACACAGCTCGATTTCTTTTGGTAATTGAGTAGAAAAATTCGTTGTAGTATTATTAGGAAAATATTTCATACTGCTGTTGCTTAGCAAAGTTATCATAAAATCGTTATAAACCATCTCTCAAGTCTGTTTCAAAAATCCAAGAATTAAACTTTTCTGGGTAACCCACCCAACTAACAAAATAATGTTTGCCTCTTCCCTTTCCTTTAATACGAATTATTTTTTTAATTTTATGCTCCTGCTCTAATACTCACTCTATAGCGACTGGACTAAGCTCCTCAGGGTAAAAAAATCCCTTAATACTTTCACCATCCAAATCATGCAAGTGATACGTGTATAAATTCTGTCTTTTGCTAACACCGACGATTTTAAATATTTACTCATTCCAGGATTTCACGGCACCTTTTTGGAGTACGTTTTTCTCGCGACTGATACGCACGTAGTCTCCAACTTTATACTTTGATTTAGCTTGACGATTCTGACAATGTTTTTGCTTTTATGTTCGTGAGTTTACTAAATTTTTTCTCGCAATGTGCGCGTTATGTATAGTTACTGCACTGGGTGCTAGCTTGATTGTAGAGTAGGGTGATTTATTGTACCCATCAATTAAATCTTGTAGTACATCGATGTAGCGGTATGTATTTTAATATGTAAAATATCTGTACATACGTTCCTTGAGTGTTTGTATGAAACGCTCTACTACAGCTACTTTAACGTCAGGGCTACTCACAATCCAAAATTTAATTCCATTATGCTTTAAAAACTGTTGGAACTCGCTTCCTAAAAATTCTTTTCCCCGATCTGTTTAGACTGTTTTTGGAAATCGATAGTTTTTATTATCGAGAATTTTTTTAAAAGCTATGGTAACTTCACGGCAAGTTTTATCATGTAATGGTTTAGCTCATACAAATTTATTCAAAACGTCTATTACAACAAAAATGTACGACATACCACTGTTGTAGTTTTTAATAGACGTTAATGCAATGAAATCAGCCTCTCACAAATCATCCAAAGCGTTGACATCGTAAAAAAGGCGTGGAAACTTACGTCAAATAGTTTTGTGTAACGTGTAAACGTCTTGTTCCTTCAACCATTCCTTTATTTTATCTGATGAAACATTTTTATTTAATCTTATTAAGTTTCTAGCCCTTGTGAAACCAGCCTCATGGCTGGGCGTAAGGTATTGTTTTTCCAACGCGTCCATTTTTTCAAAATCCAAGCCACTGTCCACCTCCTACTCCTCCTCCCTTTTGCAAAGGTATAGATGTCTTGAATGGACTTTTGATGTTACTTTTAATAATTTTATTCTCTTTAATAGTAGTTTCCCCAAATGATTGATATGCTTCACTGCCGTCTTTACTCGACAATTCATCGGTAATATCGTCATAGTCACGGTCTATCTTATCTCTAGAGTTGAATAATTTCTTACGAGTCTTTGATAAAGTCTCGACTCAATTGACGTTACGAATCTCCCACAGGTCATCATTTCCTACAATTTCTCGAGGAGTAAAGATCTCGCACAATGTATTACCAAATTTTTTTCTACCCACAGATTTGACTGTTTTTCTGAGTCTTGCCGCATCATTTATTAAGTCAATAATATTAGAACTTTGTATTTTTTCACTATCAATGGTCACGACACCCTTACTATTCCAACTAATTTTACGGTTATTCTTTTTTAAATAATTTAAAAGTAATTCAGACTTTTTTTGATGTGCTTTAGGTATAGTTTTCAGAATCATATCATCACTCATTCGATGTTTGCATCTGTACTATATTTTTCCTTTTCTTTTACCGTTAATACGTATGGATTTCTTTGTTCGTCTATGAAATGAAAGTATCTTTGTAAGACTCTTAAATATTCTTTGGATTTTTTACGTTCGTCGTTGAACGCATTGGAGTCAAGAATTTGTTTCATTTCATCATCTAAACGACTGAGGTTGTTTCCAACAGTTTGTGTAGATCGTAAAACTCGTTGCGATAAAAAATCGTTAGTAGCAGTAGAAACAGGTATTATAGCTTCATGGAGGGGTTTCACATTTTCACTGTGTATTCTATCGAGCTGTTCTTTCGAAATTAAAACCATTTTTGTTGCTTTCTCCATACCATAGATCCATAAATAAAATTTTGTTTAAAATACTGGTCAGTGAGTTTGTATCTTCAGTTTTGTTTGAACGATGTAAGCATCTGCATCACAACGGATGACAGGTCAACACTTTGGTCGCCGAAATAGTCATAGGTCCTCAAACTCGTCGTTTTCTTCAAAGACACCGTTTGAAAAAACACATGAAAATATTGGAAGCTCTCGAGCATTTCAATAAAGATCAGCGTTTTGTATTATTTAAAAAAGCTGATAAAAAATTAACTCATTGTATTTGCGAGTGCGTTCTAAATGTACTAAAAGGTGTTGATTCTATGAAAAAATTACAAAAGACAAAACTTGAAAAATTTAAGAATGTGTTGCGGAAAGTAGTTTCTAAGAAGAAGAAGATTAAGAAGAAGGAAGGAGGCTTTGACAGTGAAGATTCTTGGAAAAAAAAAAAAATTACTGTACAACAAGGTAATGGTTTCTTACCTTTTATACTTCAAGTGGTGTTAAGCGCAGTATTAACAAGAGCTTTATAAAATAAAAAGATGTAAAGTGGTATGGAGAAAGCAAAAAGAAATAGTTTTTATTTCAAAAGAACAGCTCGATAGAATACACAGTGAAGATGTGAAACCCCTCCATGAAGCTGTATTACCTGTTTCTACTGCTACTAACGATTTTTTATCGCAACAAGTTTTACGATCTACACAAACTGTTGGAAACAACCTCAGTCGTTGAGATGATGAAATGAAACAAATTCTTGACTCCAATGCGTTCAACGACGAACGTAAAAAATCCAAAGAATATTAAAGAGTCTTACAAAGATACTTTCATCATCAAAAAATTATTTCTTTTACGTATGTTACCTCAACAATTATATTTTGTAAAACGTCAAAAATTCTCTTTCTCTGTTTGATCCTTTCAAACAGTTTTAGAAAATCTTCGACCATGAGTATGTAAAGAGGTCGCTAATATAATCCTACAGCACCGTTGGTCAATCCATCCGATTCTAATGACACTCCTACTAAATAATTATGTTGGGAATAACAGTTTTTCATCATATCTATAAATTCTCCTATCATAGAAGCCAAGCAACCATTTATTTTACCCAGCGTTACTAAATTTTCATTCGGGGGTAACATCTTAAACGTAATCAGACGCCCTGTTAATTGAAACGCCTTAATATATTTTTCTACATCGCTTATTATACTAATAAATTCTCTATCTTTTAGTCCACGATCCTCTGGAATAACTTTTTCTACGTGTTCGTTCGTAACACCACCACCCTTTTGTACAAGACCACAAGCACAGTTACACCCACAATTAATTTTTCTACTCACTTCACTTGTTTCTGGTGTCGTATATATTTTTTGCTGCTACTGCTGTTGATCCTGAGGTTGTTGTTGTTACTGCTGTTGTTGCTGCTGTTGTTACTGTGATTATTGTTGTTGCTGCTGCTGTTGTTGAGGCTGTTATTGTTCTATTTCTTTTTGTGGACCACTTAGTTCCGAATGAGACAGCTCTGTCAAAATAAAAAATTTTTTTCATTCTATATTCACAATGAACTACATTTTTTTTGGAACTACATTTCCAATGACCTGTGTAGAAGTCATTGGACTTAGTGTCTGTGACAGTGAGGAAAAAAAATTGTTTTCCTCAGCTATCGTATTCACTGAAATTAGTAACAGTAAAATTATATAAAATTAACGTAAAAATTACTTTGATTTGAAGTGATAAAATTTACTTACTTATTTTCTCGTAGTGGTCAAACAATGGCTTTAAACAGCAACTGTTCCGTGAGTTGAGTGGTAAACTTTCGGCTACCATAACCACAGCAATGTCGCTATTTTTTACACAAATATCATACAATACACTTGTCTCACTGTCAGAAACGAACTCTCGGAATAAACTCCACAGAGTTAAGAGAATATTTTTTTGGCTACGAGTGCTCGATAGAAACTGACCTTCCTTTTGGTCTTAAGTTCCTCACCAACTCCGTATCTTCTCTTCTTTTACCCTACTCTAGAGAAAAATGCATGGAGCGGGAAGTATGAAAATCACATAAACAGTGAGTAAACCCAGTCCCTTGATTTTTGTTCATTTTTTTCAAAAGCTCGTAAAAATTTGACTTTGACTCGAACAAAAGCCACGCACTAGTATTTTCCAAAGCTCTGCATCTTCTCCTGTTTCATCATATCCGTGAGAAAAACGGTAAGATGGGAGTATATAAAAATCACATAAACAATGAGTAAAGCCAGTCTCTTGATATTCGTACAGTTTTTAATGACTTTTCGAGAGCTCGTAAAAATTTGACTTTGACTCGAAAGAAAGCCATGCACTAGTATTTTCCAAAGCTCTGCATCTTCTCCTGTTTTACCATACCCGTGAGAAGAACGGTAAGATGGGAGTATATGAAAATCACATAAACAATGAGTAAAGCCAGTCCCTTGATATTCGTACAGTTTTTAATGACTTTTCGAGAGCTCATAAAAATTTGACTTTGACCTGAAAGAAACCCAGCAGACACTTGTTCCATAGAGTAATGTTTCACTTTTTACAACTCTAAAGTAAAAACTAATATGTGTAGGAATGCGGCTGAGTCAAAGCTTGCATGAGGGCGTCGAGGAAAGTATTCGTACAGAAATACGAAAGAGTTGGAGCTTGCTTGAGGATTTGTGATTTTTCCTGAAACAAATAAAATATCGTCTCCCAAAGATCCCAAATATTTAAGATAAATAATAAAGGAGCTTTCTTATAGTCTATCCATTGATATGTTTCAGAGTCGTCTATTATGGTATGGCTTTTATTTTGCTGTTGTCATCATTATCGTTATTGTTATTGCTATTGCCCTTTAATTATTTGACCTATAATGAAACGGCATTTTAATTTTGGTGCGTATCGCTTGACTCCTGAGGTCGGTACGATCAGTAGCGCTATTATCGTGAGGAGCCCATATATCTCTAAATGTCGGAACAGTACACCCTTGGATCGATAATACACGGAGCTGACAGAGCTAGCTCCTTACAGCTTCCCCTGGAAAAAAAACGCAATCTTATGGCTTGCGCTTTTTAAATAAAATTCGAGCGATTGAGAAGTAAGTACACTGTAAATCTGACGTTCCCTGAGGTATACGCCGTACTTGGAAGAATATGGTGCCACCAAGCATGCAAGTTGAGATACTGAAGGTAAACATTTTTATTCTTTCGTTTATAAAACTGAGGCAAACATGTGTTGGCTTATTATTATTTTTTTCCAGCGGACATATTCGAAATCAACCTTTCATCAAATAAAGTCTTAGTTTATAGATAGCTTTGGTATTTAAAGGCTAAATATCCTTCTTCTTGGTTTGTTTATCAGTGGATTTTACAGATTTATTATTTAGTTATTCTGAAGGAATTCCCCAATGCTGGTTCAATCTTCAACTAGGGGTGTTTAACATGTCAGATAAGTATCTTTTTAGTTTACCCTTTTGTGGTGGATTAGTATACTTTGTGTAAAAATTTTTGTTTTCAGGTAGGATTTTCAACCTGTTAGAATTATTTCTTGGATAAAGTCTCACCTCTCTACAAATTTCCAACTATGTTTACTACGATACTTTGATGTATATTAACGAGTAGGAAATCATAAGAAGTTGGTGTCTTTTCATCGAATCATAAATTGTTCTTGTGAAGAGGTTCATGTAAAACTAAAGGGTTAAAATTGATTTAGATTTATTTGTTGATTATTAAGCCCAAACAGATCCAACATTGTATTAGTGAATATCTTAGAATTTTCTTATAGAGTTTGGGGAGTGTGAGCAAGGGACGTTTGTCGGGAGGATGGAATGAATTTCCTTTTCCTGCATGCGAAGACCTTCTTTGTATCTTTCTTTTCCGCCTGTATCCATCTGGAACCTCTGCGTCGACTGATAATTAGCATGTATCAGGGGTATGTTTTGGGCAGCCAGTAATGTAGTGTTTCTTGGTAGGGATGATGTAGTCAGTGACGATGATGGTGACGATGATGATGATGCTGATAATGATGACGACGATGATGATAATGAGGGTGATGATTACGTTGATGATGATAATGATAATGGTGATGGTGATGATGATAATGGTAACTCCCATATTCGTCATTAAAAATTATCTGTGATGTTGAGGACACCTTTTGCAACCTTGCAAATCTTGTTTTGGTTCCTGCTTTATACTGTCACTTTAATATTTTTAAAATCTTTCGGGGTCGATCAATGATCGAATAATCATATTGCTTTGTTCATTTGAACTTTCATGTGATTAGAAGTGTTGCTATTATTTTACAGGAAAAGGCATGTCCAAATATATATTGGTGACATAATAATTTCACAATTCATTAACATAATCCTCTCCTGGTGCAACAAACGCTAAAAGAGAAAATTTATAGTAAATACTAAAAAATTTTACCTATTATTGGTCTTTGTTTGTTGCATTTTATATATATTTCATCAGCTTTTTGTCGGGTATGAGAATCTGGCTCAGGCCCAATCCTTTTTACGCTTGACCATCCGGTGAGTCTCCTGATCCTTCTTCCTCGTCATTTATACTTATCTTTGAGACAATTCTAGTAGTTTTCCTGCTCTTGATAATTTTGTGTCATCCAAGGTGGAAGTTGATGACATGTTTCCTGCGAAATACATTTTTGGCCTTTTCAGCTTCATCGAAGAGATTGGTGTAGGTTGAAGCTTACACACTGAGAGATTAGTGGAACGCCCTCTGTCTTCGCACGGTCGAATAGAGTCCTAATCTAACGTACACCTACCAATCCAGGCAGTGGGACAGCTGGCGGGCCACTTTGAACGCTAGGTGGACCACCGCGCACCGTAGTACAGCAGCAGTACTATCTATACAGTAAAGCAGTTGTCCCGCTATCTAGTGCATGGTCTGTACCGGTTTATGTCACAGTATATGTCCACGACACTAGCTATTTATACTCTCTATTAGATAAGTTACTTGTATCTTATAGATAATAATGTATGTACATGATACATAGCACATCAGTACTGGACATATTTATACATACTATTCACTGTATAGGTGCTACGTGTGCGTTACTCTGTCACAAAAATAAAAACTACACCCACAGTATATTATAAGTATGTATGTATATATACGTAATCATAAAGATCTTGAATAGTTCATCTTTTTTGTAATAAATTGTTTAGTCTCAGAAATCGAAAACAAAAGCAAAAAAAGCTAAAAGAGTGTCGATTTAAAAAAAAATGATTTTTAAAGTAACGAAAATTTGAGATGTTTTATATTATTTCTAAAAACTTTTATACATATTAACTCTGTAACTGTATTTTATACAAAAAAATTATCTCTCCAAACTGTCAAATAAAAATTTTTATTCAAACAAACTATCAAAAAAAATAAGTTTCAATTTTTTATTTTTATAATATTCAGTTTGTATAAAACTAGATTGTCAATTATTATAATGTATAAGTTTCTAGTGTCATTTACAATAACGTAATAAGTGGCAAATAATAATACAGAATATGTTACTCCTCGAATAAATTGATCAACCTTAAAACATACCGTATTCATAAACGTGCATACATACAAACGCATTCAATAATACACATATATACATCTATATACGTATGCACACATGCCCGTTACATACACATATGCGCGTCGAGTATGCATTATAATATATTATACTCGACGCTCGGCATGCGAGCTACTGTGGATACATCTAATGTACTCGTCAATAGCACGTTAATAGCACCATACTTGTGGTACATTGCTTGTGCTGCAAGAGTGGAGCGCCTGGTGTCCTAATCTGGGTCGTCTTTCGTCCCAGCGTACGTGGTAGCTCAGCCGCGCCACCTGAAGGACAGAGGGCGTTCCATTAATCTCTCAGTGCAGGCAGGGGAGCTATTGAGATCGTTTTGGATGCCTCTTCCTCCTCGTCCTCAACTACGTCATTACTTCTTTGAAGATCAAGAACTCGTGTCAAATGTGGTATTCCTGTGTCTTAGTTACCGCTTGGACCCAAGGACAAATAATTATGTTGATGACATGCATAGGTAGAGTAAATGATGTTGAAACAATAAAAATTATAGGTTTTTAATAAGATGGTGAAGCTACAATCAACCTAAAAGGTAAGTATAAAGTGATATAATTGATTGAAATTGGCTTATAAAACTAAGTATACAGGTAGTAAAGCTGGTTACAGGTTGGCCCATCACATGAAGGTATAAAGTGCTAACACTGAATAAAACACTAATCTGAGTACAATCCGGACTAAAAGTTTTCTTCAGAATTAAAAACCATCCCGTTCTCTATATCTTTCCTGTTGCTTACTCAATAACCCATACCTTTTGGCAGGCTGGACACTTGTCTGTAGCATTGACAATTCCAGGAATTCTTTGACATGGTCCTGGACACTGGGGATTCCGGAAATGTTTTCCTACAAGATGGATACTTCTTAGTTTCCATTCCGAACTTCCAACGGGTCGGCATCGTGTGCAAAACCACTCCTCTCCCTTCTCCATGAATAGGCATTTCATGTGTTTGATTTTACAAATTTCCTTTTTACCCCGCAAAACTCCCCTGAGCGCCTTGTCGAGCATGTCAGCCTCCCGGCTATCAACGGGGGAAGTGGGGCCTTCTAAAGGATACAAACCCACACTCGGTTTTGCATGGTCAAAGATGGCATATGCTACCATAGCCCTGGTTATTGGGGGGTAAGTAAGGGCTACCTGAGGGGCCTCAATCCTTGGTGGAGGAATCTCTGGAGGGTCGCCAGGCCTCGCCACAGCCGGCTCATGGAGTAACTGGGGCGCTATTCCCAACATTTCTTCGTCCGCATGGAAAATGCAGGGCAGTCTCGGTTGACACATGACACACAAAACACTCTGATTAACTGGTTACATCATCCAGTCTTCCCCGTCCAGAAAATCCAGGTATGGGGGGAAGATGTCAATGTCATCAAACAGGGCGTCTGGGAATAGAAGATCGTTCATGTTTACTTGTGTGCTAGAAATAAGGAGGAGCTTAAAAGAGGAGTTTAAAATAGTTCAGAGGTTATAATTTCCTAAGATTGTTTACCTGGTAAGTTGGTGATTCATTCGGTGGTGGAAAGATGAATACTGGGCTAAAGATTCGAGGGAGGAAATTGTAGGGCCCTAAGGTCTGTTCGGTTAAAAAGAGCTTATGTTAGGGACTTTGTGACTTGTCCCCTCAGGTGTACCGCGGAATTCAAAAACTTGTAGTCAGTCCAGTGTCCATGCCTTTTACAGGTAAAGGAGGAACCAAGACGACATACCAAATGACAGAGGTCACAACCTGGACCATAATAAGGGATATAACCCTCTCTTAAGGCAGCTTGTTAGTTTCAATCAAATTTATGTATATATAGGAGAGGGGGGGGGTTTAAATAAAAGAGGAATTTGTTAAAGTTTCCAAAAGGGAATAATTTATTATTAAGAGGGAATGAGGCCCCTCTACAACGACTCTGCTTAATTACAAAGATTTGAGTAGATGATAAACAAAATTCTAAATTATCAGGTATCTGGTTTGAATGGTTAATATACATATATATATATTTTACAAAGGAAGGCAGAATCGCTGTAATTTCCCCGCCTCACCCGATGGACAACGATCATTCTCTTTTGTCCTCCCTGACCTCTTAACTTTCCTTTATTATTTAAATTCATACAGGCTCGTGATTACAATATTTGATCGAGACTAATTAGATGGACGAATATGCGCGTGTTTTAATTTATCCATGTGGACTATTGTAGTCTTGCCATTTCTTAGATCGATTTTTACATTTCGGTCGCTCAATATTTCCATTGTTTCGTACTGGCCAGCGTAATGGTCACCAAATTTTCCTATTTGGGGTTCTTTTTGAAGAAAGACTATATCTCCTATATTAAAAGTTTTTATGTTCGCCTTTTGATCGTAATACAACTTTGATCCCTCCTTAACTTCTAGGAGCTTTTCTCTAGCCTTGTGCTGTATATAATTAATTTATTCAATCATTCATCGAGGTAACTCGCGTAAGTTTTTTCTTTTATGCTGCCCTCAAATTCCGAAAGAAGCCATGCCTCATGCCCGAATATAAGCTCATGAGGAGTACACCCGTGGCAAGAGTGAATAGAAGTATTATAAGAAAATAGCGCAAATTGTAACCACGTATCCCAATTGCTTGAGTTTGTATACATTTTCAAGTACTCTAACGAGTGATGGCTTCTCTCGATTGAGCCCATAGACTGTGGCCGAAAAGCAGTTGTCCTTAATTGATTTATTCTGAAGAGTTTTGTAAAGCGTTTCATTAGTTGGCTCTAAAAATTAGATCCAAGATCTGTTCTTATGATTTTTGGGCAGCCGAATCTATAAACGAATTCTAAAGCAAAGTGGGTGGCTACAGTCTCGGCTGTTGCGTCGGGTAAAGGAAGGGCGTTGGAATATTTAGTTAAATTACATTGGATCGTTAGTATATATTGATTCCCGACGGTGGTGATGGGGAGTCTACCTACTATGTCTATTTTGATTACTTCAAAGGCCTCCTCGGAAGTAGTAGTGATTGTCATGGGGAGTTTTGTTTTTAGGTGAACTAACTTTTTCTTTTGGCATTCTATGCATGTTCGTTCGTACTCAAATATATGCTCCTTCATCTCGTTCCAGAAATATTTTTCTCGTATTCTACTATAAGTTTTTGATATTCCCTTGTGTCCTCTAATGAGAGAGTCGTAAGCTTCGCTTATTATCCCTAGTCTATCGTCGTGAAGGGGAATGGTAACTTCACCGGTACATATGGTCAGTCTTAGGTCGTCTTGATCCCACTCATTTCTTAACGCGTATTCTATAGGTAGCCAGTGCAGTTTGTCTAGTCCGTCTTCTACCTTGGCAAAACTTACCGTTGCAATTTTTAATTTTATCAAGGCTTCTCTTAGCCGTTTCAAACAATCAATAACGGATACTACAGAAGGTATATCTACAGCCTCATATTTTACAAAAAGTGAAAAGATTAATTGACCGTTATCTAGTTCTGTCTGTATTATGGTACCGATCCCGGGATTCTGAAACTTTATCTGATCAACGTCAATTATTTGGAGGTCCCTTAACTATTTACAAATTGGGATCTTGTCTCTGCAGTTTACTGACATGAAATATGCTATATTATCCTTTCTCATTAATAATTGGTCTCTTGAAAACTTGACGTGCTCTATAATTAATACGGCTGCCGTGTTATTTTTGTTACTGCCACACCTATCGTCGTCAACTCTCACCCTTTTCTCACTCGTTGTCAGTCTACTATCCATAAAATCTCTTTTTCTGTTACTCTTTTCTACCTTTTCAGGGGCATCCCCCTATTTCTTTATGGGCTCCCTGGCACCATTTACTTCTTTAGCTTCTACCTATGCCGGCTTGGGTACACAGAGGAAACCATCAGCACAGGCACTGTTTTCCTTTTGTCCTTTTTTTCCTTTAGCTTCTACCTGTGCCGGCTTGGGTGCAAGGAGCAAACCATCAGCACAGGCGCTATTTATCTCTTGTCTTCTTTCAGCCTTGCAGTCTTTAATCAGTCTAATAATCGTTCTGCCTTTTCACCATGCTCTTGGAGTGAAACAGCATAGATTACGATATCATCCATGTATACAAATAATTCAATGCCCTGAATTCCACACAAAATTTTATCCATTAGAGCTTGAAAGGTCGCAGGGGCTCCCTTAAGATCCATGGCCATACGTTTAAACTGCAGGTGTTAAAATGGGGTGGAGAAGGCAGTTTTTGGTGCATCGTTTGGGTTGATGGGCACCTGATGGAAGCCAGAGGCCAGGCCAAGGGTGGAGAAATATATTTACAGCCTCCCAATTGATCAGGTTTCCTTAGGACTATCCAAACAGGTGAATTATAAGGGGAATCTGATTTCTCGATTATATCATTTTTTATTAGGTCTTGTACTTGATTTTGAATTTCATGGCGTAAATAAGAAGGATGGCGATATTGTTTTATATTAATAGGCGTATTATCAGTTGTGGAAATTTGGTGCTCGATTACGGGTGTACAGCTTAATTTATCACCCAGTAAATGAAATTGATATGGGAATAGTGACACTAAATGAATTACATGATCTCTCTTCTCCTCATTTAGTCCCTCTAAATTTATATCTTGTAATGCTGTGGTTATTCTATTTTGAAGGGTAGCTTGTTGTTGTGCATCTGAACTCCCTTTAATCGTGCGGATAGGTGTGAGTGTGCTATGATAAGCTTCTAGTAAAATCAGGGGTAAAATCAAATTGGTATTTTCTGTTGTGCTATTGGTGATAAAAACGTGTGCATACCCATTTGTGTTTTTTACTAGGCATTCTCCCTTAAAAATACCAGGTCCGGCCTCTAACTTTGGAAGGTATTCGTCAGATGTATTAACATTACTAATTTGAATTTTACATAAGGTTTGAGTTCGAGCAGGAAGTAGAAAAGTATCATGGTGAGTAAGAAAATTCGTAGATTTCTTAAACCCAAAAACCACCTTCTTAAAATGATAGCTTTATGTGTTTGCAAAAAGTCGATGCCCAATAACTTATCGTAGGGTATAGGAAAGTCATTAGGCACTAAGTGCGCGGAAGTTCTTATATCGTTAATTTTTAATTCGATTGGACCTAGCGTTTTAACAAGCCCTTCACTGATCCCGGTTAATCCAATCATAGAATCATAAAGTATTTTTACGTTTCTTTTTATTAAATTGCGCTTAACAAGATTTAATCCAGATCCAGTATCAATAAGAAAGTTTGGCGAGTCGGAGTTCAGTTTGGGGCTTCTTAGAGATATCGCGGGTAGTTCTAATCTTTCAGTCCCACCGATTGCAACTATTGCTCGTTTTTTGGCGTGTTTCGTGGGGATGTTAATGGGTCCGCTGCCACGCTCACGCGGCGAACTCGGTTCGAGTTTAAATTACCGCTAGTTTCTTGTTTGTTTCGATTCCGGAATGAGTTACAATTGTTGCAGTTATGTCAAGTCACGTTACAATAATTGCAATAATCAGCCTGACATTTGCGCGCGAAATGTCCAGGATTTCCACAGTTGTAACAATTGCAAATAGATTGCCTTTTATTATCTGATTTGCGATGATTACCTTGATCATTATTTCTTTTATAATCACAATGGTTATCGCCTTGCGAGGTTCTATGATTGCTTGATTGACTATTGCGGCTATGGTTATCTCTGTGATTGTCATTATTATTAACATAATAAGCTCGTCTATTAAAAGGGGGTGGTCCACTGCGGTTGGACTCCTGCAAGGGCTTGCGCAGTTTCCAAGACTGATTTTCCATGCGTTTAATACTTTTGGCTGCACTAATTGCCGATTCAAGATTATAAGTTACATGGCTTGGCATCTGGAACCGAATATCTCTGCGCAAACCAAGCGGGAATCTCTTCACAGCAGCGTGGATTGCCCCCTGAATCATTATGGCTTATTTATCATTATAATGTTGTCAAATTTATCAAGAGGGGCATCTTCCTGTATGGTTTTTACAGACCATTGATCTGATGCCGGTAACATCTTGCGTTCTTAAATTAAACTTAGCTGATAACGATAATTAAAGACTCCCTCTCGTGGATAGTAGAAGCTGAAGATGTCTTCGTAGTGGAGTCCCGGACTTTGTAGATCGGCAAGCTGATGATGTTCCTACTGCGAAGTCTCTGGGGCCACCGGTTGAAATGGCGCCGGAAAATCGGCTGGCGATGCCCTCTCCTCAGACGATATGTCCAGGTGAGTTCTGAGTTCATTCGTAATACCTTGGCTCGTGGTCTCTCGTCAAACGGTGTCCAGGTGGACTCAGGATTCTTCAAACATGCCCTGGCTCTTACAGTAGCGTTGATTAAAACGAAAAGAACAACGGTGTACGTGTGTCCCAGTGACTTTTCGACAATCCACGCTCCGTTCGTTCCTCGTCTTCTAGGTGGTAAATCTTGACAGGGTGTAAGCGAAAACTCCTGTAGATGGCCTCAAGGTATCCCACCGCTGTCACCAAATTTTTTTACGACCTGGTCCTTGGCGTAGAGCACGAAGTTATTGGTGGAGTTGTTCGTCCGGCAGATGGCATTGTTAGGGTAAGTTCGTTATCCGGTGAGGCATGAAAGTGCCAGGTCACGGTCAGGAAGGTCTCTGCTGCTCTGGAAGTTGGTCTCTAGGTGCTTGTAAGCTCCTAGTGCTTGTACAGTCGTTAGGTCCCTTGATGGAAAGCTCTTCTCCAAGAGCTCGTGGAGATGATGTCTAGGTTATCAATCTGGGCCTAGGAAGCCGTTTTTGACTTTCGAACTACTCTGGCTAAGCATAGAAGGTATACAGTCAAAGCTTGCATGAGGGCGTCTAGGAAAGTATTCGTACAGAAATACGAATGAGTCAGAGCTCGCTTGAGGGTTCATGATTTTTCCTGAAACAAATAAAATATCGTCTCCCAAAGATCCCAAATATTTGTAATAATAAAGGAGCTTTCGTATAGTCTATCCATTGATATGTTCTAGAGTCGTCTATTATGGTATGGCTTTCATTTTGCTGTTGTCATCATTATCGTTATTGTTATTGCTATTGCCCCTTAATTATTTGACCTATAATAAAACGGCATTTTAATTTTGGTGCATATCGCTTGACTCCTGAGGTCAGTACGATCAGTAGCGCTTTTATCATGAGGAGCCCATATATCACTAAATGTCGGAACAGTACACCTTTGGATCGATAATACATGGAGCTGACGGAGCTAGCTCCTTAAACTATCAGTTATCTTTTTTTTTTTCGTCACTTAATCACAAAAAAAATTTCCGCTTAAGTATGTAGGAAGCCTTTTCATAAAAAAATAGCTTTATAAATGTTCGAGATCAATGTTCTAGTAAACTGTACGATTGTTGTTATCCTCTGGATTTAGTAGGAGAGGAGTAAAATGGAGATATGGTCAATTGTAAATAATTTAGCATTTATAAAAATAAATCATTTATTGACATTGAATATCTGTGTGTAGAAATCACTGAATTGTTGCACCCTTTTAACAATTTTAAATTGTACCACGCGATTCTTACGATGACGCAAGTAAATTTATACTTAAGCTAGTACAATAAACAAAACTGATCACTAGAACTGAAGTAACTTGAACGGAGAAGTAATACACGATATATAAGTGTAAGCAGAGACAGCGGATTTACGAACTGGTATGCTCAAGCGTGACTGGCGGACTGTCGCGCAGCGGCAAGTGGATGACACAGAGTGAGTGTACATATGAATCTCACTGATTGGTGCGTTGACGAGACTCGTGTACGCCTATGATTGGCTAATTATTTAGTCTTATATCATACATAGTACAGGAAAATCTTAAGCTTATTTTCTTGCTCGATTTCTAACAATAAAATAAAATCTAACTCCTACCAAAAATATCGATGATGAATTCAGTCGTAAATAACATCGCTGATTCTTCGTTGATACCAATTTAAATCTATGTTAATTCAGTATTAAATAATCGTAAGTAAAAGTCGTAATAGTAGTTGACTTTTGAGTATTGCTTGTTTCATACTAGCATTGCAGCTGCACTTCATATAAATCAGGTGATATGCATCAGAAGGGGTATGTAAGAGGCCTCTTCTGCAGAACTGAATGGACAATCTGAAAAATTGGCAAACTAAAAGAATTTATACTAATGGTACATTATCTGGCTTTGCTTCCTGCACGATAATCCATCAGCTGTAATGAAACATTTATTTTGCATAATTCTTTAGAATAAGAAGATGCTCTATTTTCCCTATAACAAATAATCTTAGGCTTCATTACACTTTCAAATTTAACTGAATTTTATTATCATTGAAACTCAAACTTCATAGGGAACCTAGACAAGCCATATGGTCAGAAGTATAAAACCAAACAACGAATGCATTGGCTTTATCATGTTACTCATTAATGCTTTGGAAAAAAAAAGAAATATTATACATTTTCAAGATTTAACTGTGTCAGTTACACTTGTTTAAATTTTTTCCAAAAAAATTTCTACGATGAAAGCTAACAATAGTTCAGACAAAGAAAGTTTACAAAAAAATTAATTTTTTTTTCATAACCGTAACCAGTCGTGTATCTGTTTTTTATACAAATTAACTCTAGAAATTTCTTTTTCTCTCATTTTCACACTTTAATTAGACTTTGAAGCTTTGTTTTCCTCTTGGATGTATATCCTTCAAATGATGTTGCTTACAGCTAAAAGTGTTTATAATCATGGAGTGATCAATGTAATAATCATTAGAGCTATTTATCCACCAGATGTAATTGTCGTTACAAAAAACGCAAAGACTGCCAGTTTTAAAGTAAAATAAATGTTTTTTTCTTAAAAAAAAGTATCAAAAGTAGTTTACTAAGCTATGAAATTAGTGATTATAATATTTTTTAATTAATGTACACTAAGTTTGTTTTATAAAGTACTTTTGAAAATTTATCTGAAGTTAGAAAACCACATAGAAATCCTACCGGGAACCAATTAAAAATCTCAATACATAACCATTTGAGACTTAAAAAAAAAATTTTGAATTATAACAACTTGGAAAAAAAACTTTTACATTTAGATACAGATTGTAGAAATTGGACCATGGGCATTTATGTTTGCAATAAAAATTAAGTGTCAATTCATTAAAAAACGAAAGAATATAAGAAATTACCTGGAAGTTCATAAAAATATGGGTTTCTCGGTAAAAGAATAGTCGAAAAAACAGACGTCAGACAAAAAAAAAGGTACCATCTATTCACAACGCAGTGCTCTAATACACCTTTGTAGTCGTTATGTCACTATCATCACATGTCTTCATATTCACTTGTACTGTATATCTATATCCCCTTGGTCATACAGGATCGGTTATCAAGAATTTTTAAAATTATTCATATTTTTTATGTCTTTAATTTTCTTTTTTTCATCCTAAGATTTAAAGGCTTATCTTAAGTTGGTTGCATAAATTAAATACCCAGGAAAAACCATCAGAAAAACCCACGATTCCTTGAGCTGAAATGGATCAATGGCTAGCATTCTAACCAATGGTGCCAACGACGAGCTCAGGAAATATGTACATAGTAACTGCAAATCAAAATTCAAAACAACGTATGAACAACCTTATGAAAATTGAAACACAAATGCATGTGTAAGCTTTTATAGAGATCCAAAGAGTAAACCATACTTAAATCCAAATGGAAATCCATACGGAGATCCAAATGGAAAACCATACAGAAATCCAGATGGAAATCCATACGGAAATCCAAATGGAAAACCATACAGAAATACAGATAGAAAACCATACGGAAATCCAAATGGAAAACCATACCGAAATCCAGATAGAAAACCATACGAAAATCTAAATGGAAACCAGCACAAAATTAGTAATGAAGTCATAGCAAAATATTTGAGTAAAACGGTATGTAATTTCAGGTTTTAAGAAAACTACCATGATAAACTCTGACTTGAATTTTTACGTAGGAAAAAATAATCCATAAGCAGCGGATAGCACGATCCCTATAAAAAATATCAGCGCTGAAATCAGTCGTTAACTACATCGTTGATTCTGCGTTTATTCCATGTTGAATCAATGCTGATTCAGCATTGAATCAGCGTTTGTTGAAAACAGTAATAGTAATTAACTTCAAAACAGTGTATTTTTTATGTTAGTTTGCAATTAAAATAGATTATTTTGAAGCTTACAACCTGTTATAACAACATGTTCTCCAGTTGATAACAAGTCAACGTTGATTCAACGCTGAATCAGCATTGATTCAACATAGAATAAACACAGAATCAACGATGTGATTTATGATAATTTTATGCACTCGGAATATTTAAAATTCATGGATAGAACTATTAATTATTCTATGTTTTAGAGCTATCCCCACCTTAAAGCGTGAAAAATACATTATTTTTTTATTTTGGATATTATGATGCAAGACAAGTATAATGTTAATAAAAACTCTGCATATTGTAATAAAAGAGTACCAGTCTTTATCTTTGAGACAGCGTAGTATTTGTATCTGTTTTTGTTCGTAAGGTATTGATAATTAAAATTTAATAGTTTTCTTTCTTCACTAGTACCCACGCACACACACTCACACATTATTATCTCACTGGTGAATAAGTAACCATGCCCATGTCCTTCAGTAATGAATATCAAGTGATACTGTTCAACCGAAACTAAATAACATTTGTTTTTGGGTATCGAATGATGTATATGTAACTATAGTTACCCTTTAAGCCGAATAAATATTAATTATTGATATTTTTAGGAGGAAGAAATATGTATAAACAAATTCTAAGCTATTTTAAAAAGTAATACGATACTGTTGACATATTTGATCAAATTTTTAATTTACTATCTACTTATATAGTTTCTTCACCTGAAATTTGCAGTTAAGCGTATTCTTTATTTTTTTTTGGCTCAGAATATTTAGAAAAACTTGGTAAGTTGTCTGTTTCTGAGCTCAGATACTTTAACAGTGCCTTAAAACTATGTCAAGTTTATAGTTGTGCAAATTTTTGGCAACATTACCCACTCGTTCCTGCACAATAGTTATTAGAAAGGACGTTATGTGTTTATGCAGTGCTGCCCTCATTGTCATTGATTTTTTGTCTGAAATTTATTAGAGCAAAATAGTTAAAGCAGCTGCTGTGGACTAAAATTCTCTACATTCTCGTAAAAATACGTGTCAAAATAAGTGAATAAATGTGAATACATAAAAGTTGTAAGTATGAATCAGAAAAAATTTTGATAGATATAAGTTTATTTCGTTGATCTTCTGGGGCAAATGAAAACACTTAGTTTAAACGACGTTTCGTCGACTGGTGTGTCGACCTTTTCAGGCTTTATTAACAATAATTAATTATTACAATGACTAATTTAAACAACAGATACATACAATGTAGAGCTGACAAATAAATTACCTTAATTTAAACCGTGAAAGACAATTTATTCAACGTATCGAGCAAATGGCTCACTCGCAAGTTAAACTGGCAAAGGCCCCAACACCGCAATGTACCCCGCTTTTATAACAAACACACACACAAACATATACAAGTTTCGCAGTGCGATGACCCGAGCCCTCAGTTCACATATCACATTATTAGTATACAGTTCTAAGAACGTACATAGTCTTTAAAAACGTACAGAATTAAAGAAACTTCGATAAGTGCAACTTAAATTATAAAAATCTTCTTTCTTATTTATATTATGAATGTTGGAAGTAATGTGTAACATTTCAGAGATCAAACGTTTACCAAAATTCGGCTATTTGTCTAATATTTTTATATTGTCCCACTCAAAATTATGGTTATTAGAAATTTGGTGTAAGGTAACTACCGATTTCGGTTTGTAGTTGTTATGGTGTTCTCATTTTCTCTCTTCTAAAGCTCTCTTCGTTTCACCTGTATATTTTGCTGAACAGTCACTGCATGAGATTTCATATACGACGTTAGAACTATCCAAAGTATCAGTAGTATCTTTTCCCAACTGTACAATATGATTCAATTTTTTTGTTTATTCTCGGAATTACTTGTATATTGAATTTTTTTTAAAAACGCTGTATCTTATCAAAATTATTTGGAAAAAATGGTAAGCTTATAATGGTTGTATTTAAAGGTAATTGCTCTGGAATTTTCTCTGTAACATCATTATTGATCTTACAAAGTCTTTTCTTAATATGTTTATTGATAAAATGCTTAAGATAATCATTCTCAAGCAGCATCTGTCTTACAATTTTCACGTTTTCATTATAGAATGAACTGTCAGGGAGTCTTATGACCCTGTCTATTAAATTCTAAATTATATTCTTCATTTTGTAATATTCTTTATTTCTTTATGTTAAGGATGCGATACTCAGAGTGAGTTTCCAGTGGGATCGGACATGGGTGACTGTGAAAAGCCGACCGTGCATGGAAACAATACACTAAATAATTAATAGTTAAATCAGCGATATATTATGAACATTCAACTTACATCCAATGAACACATTAAATCGCTACGCTATTTAGACGCAATAATAATTTTGCCGCGGGATTAGAAAATATAAACAATTAGATCGGGCCGCACGCGGCGTTCTCGTATCAAAGCGATATTCGATGGTAGTGACGAATTATGGCGAAATTTAATCAAACCGCGAGATTATTGTTACTTAGCTTGTCTTGTGCGGGTGTGCGTGGTTTGCTGCGCTCGGGGCAGATGAGTTGCAGCGTTGTAGGTCGGAGAGTGCAGCTCGTGGCCGTTAAGTGGCAAAGTATTTCGCTCGCTGCTGCAGTTTTGGTCCTCTATTCCTCAGAATGATGCACCTAACGACAGAGCAGGACTCGGCCGTCGGTGCTCAGCCCGATGAAAGGGTATCTCGAGACAGCGTGGTGTTCCAGACGATACACCGGACGACGTGGCAGAACTCAGCCATCGGTGCCCAGTCTATATGAACGGTGTTGAGCTAGCGTATCAGCCCTCTTCAATGCTCCTTCATTCGCAGTCCCCGAGCGACAGACCGAACCCACGCGGCTCTTTCGTCAAGCCACTATCGGTAGCTCTAACGATAGGTGGGGGTTCGCTATTGGCCCACACCCCCTTCCCCGCACAGGGCACACGGCACACCACACAAAACCTTACAACTACCTCCCCCTTTTGTACATTTTTTCAAAAAAGTGACAAAACTATGAAAGATTTATAGAATATCCATGAGCACCTGATACGAGAAGAACGTACAGCGACAAACATGAACTTAAGTACTCAGATAACATATACACCTTAATAACAAAATCGCCCGCACGCTATAGCAGACTGATTAAATTCGTCCAAAGTTGATAAAGCAAACGAAACGCGCTGTAAGATTTGATCGCTAGGAATCTCCGCAAGTATATATATAAGACAAACATACCCAACAACGCTAACCATCTTAATGACCAATTTGTTACAAATCTATCATGATCTTACAAACTAAAACGACCACCCGAAATCAAACATTCTAGCTTACATTCTACGCAATTACACAGAAAATCGCAACTTAACAATATAATATACATACACACATATTATCCAAATTATTCGCACGCTTAAGACATAAAACTCGCCGCAATATTACACGTATACTATCTGCATTATTCGCACGCTTAAGACATAAAACTCGCCGCACATTTTTGCTTCTTACACGAAATAAATTCTACTCTATATTTAGTCTTTAATAACTATCTTACATTACAGATGGACCCTCCTTACAAGTTAATACAATACTAAATTATTTTGCTTGCCGTAAGCGCGTCTCTAAGTCAATTTACTGTATTTATTCCCGAATGAATATATTTGCTGACAATTCGTCATAAGCACATTATCAGATTGTCCCTGAATTTAATCATCGTCTCAAAAAAGCACGCTTATATCATACAGCCCAATAGTTGTGTCCATTAGTACTATTTCGCTTCGGCAACGAATCATTCGGCCTCTACATGATATTTACGAAGGTTCAATCGATTATAAATTCCAATTTCTTTTCTTTCGTCATCTTTAGCAACTAATACAAACGCGTTCTTTCCCAGACTTTTGCTGATTTTATAGGGTCCTTCGAACAGGTGGAAAAACTTTTTTGTCACTTTGTCCAATGCGTTGGAAAAATGTCTCACCCGCAACAATGCTAAATCTCCGACCTTTAATTCTACTCGTGAGCATCTCTGACCTTTCGATCGGTTTTCAAAACTTCTCTTATTATTTTGTCGCGCAAATATCAGCATTCTGTCATGATCGAATTTCCGAGGTTCTGGGAAAGCTATTAATTTTGTTATCTTATCATCAGCAGAGGTGCCAAAATGCAGCTCGATCGGCGTGCATTTCGTGCTAAAATGCGTCGTTATGTTAAGCATCTCCTGAATCCCCCCAATATGTTGAGCCCAGCTGGTATGCTTCTTCTCGCAATAAGCCCTAAATAAACGCCCCAACTCCCTCATTTCTCGCTCTGTAGGGTTAGATTGGGGGTGCCTTACAGAGCTGAATATTACCTTTATTCCCTCCCTTTCAAGCTGATTTTTCCACAGGGCAGAGGTGAACTGACTACCGTTATCGCTCAAAATTCTTTTCGGCTTTCCGCACTCCGGTATATACTCGGTGAATATCTTCCTTAACGATGCCTGAGTGGTCGCCTTTTTTAGGGGGTACAAGCGGACTAATTTCGAGAATGCGTCAAGGACTACGAATATGTACTCAACCCCTCCCCGACCGCGAGGGAGGGGGCCGTAAAAATCGACCGTTACCAAATCACATGGTGCATCAGAGTCAACAAGCCGCCACGGCCCCTCCATCGCGATCGATAAGTATTTGGTACGCTGACACAGGTCACACGAGGTTATTTTTTGCTTTACATGCTTTGCCATTTGTTTCCAATAGTAAAACTTTTTTAAATACATCAGCGTCTTATATACTCCCGGGTGACCTAACTTAGAATGTATTTGACTTATCAACGGCCATTTCATACTATCAGGTATCACGATACGCCAATTATTACCTTCGTCATTTTTATGAAACAATACGTTATTATGTGTTTGAAATTTTCCCTTAAATTTATTTTTATCCCCTTTCAAGATTTCATAAGCATCCTTGCAAAATTCATCATTCGCTTGTTCTTGGCTCAAATTCCGGCAAATATCTTTCAATGAACTTTGTTCCCCGAACAATGCCATCACGACCAATGCATTCGCTTCGATATCGTCATATACTCTGGAAAACAAACGTGGTGTAAGGACGAAATTATCAACTTTTCCTGTGTTTCTTCAGAAAATTTACCCTCAGGATTCCTGCTCAAAAAATCCGCGATCTTATTATCCGCGCCCCTGCAGTACGACACCGTATACGAGTATTGTTGTATTATTAGGCACCATCGAATGAGTCGCGACCCATGAAAGACAGTTGAATTTAGAAAAGTCAATGCTTTATGATCTGTTACGATTTCAAAACGTTCTCCTACTAAGTACTCGCGAAACTTCGTGACACAATATACGATCGCCAACAATTCGAGCTCGGTTGTCATGTACCTGGTTTCCGCCGGTATCAGACACCGACTCGCTAATGAAATAATCCTATGATTATTCTCATGATCCATTTGGTACAGCACTCCCCCTATCCCGCGGTTACTGGCGTCAGTCTGGACCTTAAATGGTGCTCCTGGCAGCACATGCGACAAGCAAACCGTGTTAACAAAACAATTTGTTAGTTCACTAAATGCCTGTGCATGAGCCTCCGTCCAGCTCCAAGTCGCGTCATTTTTTAACAAATCTTGGAATGGGGTAACATAATTGTTATATCGGCACACGAACCGGCGGTAATAGTTACAGAATTCCAACAATTGTTGCAGTTGTTTTTTATTTTTTGGGCACTCAAACTCAGATATCGTTTTTATTCGCTCCGGATTGGGTACTATACCCCTTTGAGACAATACAAACCCCAAAAATAACACTTTATCTCTAAAAAATTCGCATTTTTTTAGCTTTAAAGTAAAATTGTTTGCCATTAATTTAGAAAAAATTATTTGAAGTACAGTGATATGCTCGACAAAAGTCCGAGTGCCTATTATCGAATCATCTATATAATTGGACGAATTTCTGTTAATCTCGACCTGTGTGTCACGGTCACCCTGTACTTCCTTGAATTCTTGCTTCCGCCACTCCGGATGCTGTTCGAAAATGTTCAGTATCTTTACCTTGGACTCGAAAGCCGACTTTAACGCGCGAATAAAAGCACTACCGGCTGTTTTTAATCCGAAAGGAACGCGGACAAACTGATACATAGTTGTATTAAATAAAAAGGCTGTTAACGGGCGCGACTTCTCATGTAAAAGTATCTGCCAGTACCCCTTGGTTAGATCTATCTTCGAAAAAAATCTGCACTGAAAGAATTTTTGCATGAGGTCTGAGATTATTGGGGGGGCCTCGTGATCAACTTCTACATATTGATTTAGAAATCTCGCGTCTAAACACACTCGTACACCCCCGTCAACTTTACGAACTATTCTGAGTGGATTGCAATACGGACTCACGGCGTGCTCTATCACTCCGGCCTCAAGCATCTCTGCGATACACTCTCCCACTTCATCGCGAATTGAAAATGGCACCGGGTACGTTCTGTTAATAACTGGGTTAGCTTTAGTCAATCTTATTTCGTGAACGTAACCTTTGGCGCAGCCCGGTTTATCAGAAAACAACTTTTTAAATTGTCGAAGTGTGGCAGAGAAAATAGATTTTTGATCATGGCTTAACGTTGAGATATTACTCACGATCGAGTCAAACTTTTCGGACAGGCTTACCTCTCCCTCTTTGCTATTGTTATTAATTTCGCGCGGTAGGCTCACACGTATTTCTTTCATATCAAACTTGTTCCCTACCTTATTTCCTAAAATTTCTTTCTCAAATTCGTTAATCAACTCATTATTTCTCATTGCATCATAATTTTTCTCTATTTTATCGTCATTTACATTATCTACTTTATTCATTACGTCATTGGGTCGCTCTATATCATCATAGCTATTATTTAAGATTTCATTTTTCTTGAGAAGAAGCACGTGTGTAAAGCCATTACTTTTCGAGAGAAGCAGCCTCTCCGCCCCGTCCGACTCGAACAACGTAAGCGCGATCGGGATCTTTTGCTCCTTAAAATAGATGTTCCTGTGCCAATAATCAATTATAATCCCGCTTTTTAAATGAAAATCATTTCCCAAAATCATGTCACAAGTTAACAAAGGAATAACCAAGAAAGCGAATTCAAACTTGATATCACTTATACTCATCTCAATAAACAGCTGTTTCCTTACGCACGTTGGTTTGCTATACCTATGGCCGTTGATACCACGACATTTGCTACTGGCAATTCATGAAATTTTCCCCCTTTATTAATTCTAGTGTAGCAGTCATGTGATATCGCGCTTATTTGACTTCCCGAGTCAATCAGCGCCCAAAGGTCATTCTCCTCGACTTTACATAAAAGATGCGGTGACGGTGCTATTTTTCGAGTTCGGTTTTTGTTTTCATGTCCCGGATTTTCACCGCTGACTATATCGTACGTCATTTTCTCGGCCCAATCATAATCACACGGACGCGTCAAGGGACTGCATTTCAACGCGTCCACTCTTAGTTTAAATGCTCGCTACGGGTATTGTTTTGATTATGGTTCGGCGGTGGGACGCGCGTGTCGGGCAATATAACAGGAGTCGCTTGCTGTGAACTCTGTATGTTAAAATATCTATTGTCCGGCCCGCTTTGGTGTCCTAAGTTTTGATTTTGATTATTTACGTTCGTCCACAGCCTCGGTCTATATATATTGCGATATCTCTCTTGCTCGAAGCGATCGTTAATATTTAGCTGCCTTACATGGATACCGTCTCGCGGCCCCTGACCTTGTTGTTGGTTGTATTGTTTTCGCGGGTTAAACCTGTTTCTACTGGACTCAATCATATCAAGATTCATCAAGGTTTGTGCTATAGAGTTCGAGTTATTATAATTCACCGACGCAAGATGTTTACGAACGTTTTCAGGCATTTGCTCTATTGTATGAAAATTCTTTTCAAATTCCGACATAACGGGTCGCAAATAGTTTGCCTCTTTTATTTGCTGATAATAAAATGAACTCAAATTCTGTGAATCTTGGTCAAAAAATTTTCTATTCATCCATTTTCTTTTTGTTATTACTTGTATTGCAACACTATAAAACTGATTTTCGAAACCTTCCCTGAACCCGGCGTAATTTTGAAATTGATTTTGCATATCGAACCAAATTTTAGCTTTTCCGCGCAGAAGTACACTAATCATGCTCAATTTTCTTTCTTCTTTGATATTTTTAATAAGACAAAATTTTTCCACCTCCTCCAAAAACTCTAACGGGTTCGTTAAACCTTTGTCACAGAATTCGGGCGCTTTGATTTCGACATTCAAACTTTGATTGCTACTTACAGCGGCGCAGATTTCGGCAATCGGGTCGCGTGGGTTGCCTAGGTTTTGGTTAGCCAAATTCATGGCTTGCCGCAGATTTTGAATTTCGGTGTTTTGAACCTGAACTTGCGCCAGTAACTGTTGAATTTCTGGCTGTGCTCTCTCCGCCATTGCCCGTCGCGCTTGCTCCATTTCCTGAAGTTGAGCTGCCAACGTATTACGAAGTTGTTGGACTTCTTCTCGCTGATGGTTGAGCCATTCCTGCTGCCTGACAATCGCTTCCTGAGGCCCCTCCACGTTTCCTTCCAACATTATCGGTTTGTTAATTTTATGTTTTTTTTTAGGGACCCTAGGTCGCCCGGTCGATTCGCCAAGCGAAGTATTTGCGCGTTTACGAACTCGTCTGCCGCTTCTCGTCGTATAATAATTATCTCCCATGCACAAACGACGTTTTCCACACCCTGTGTTCGACTCCCAAAAGCCAATTAGTCGGGCACCAATGTAATATTCTTTATTTCTTTATGTTAAGGATGCGATACTCAGAGTGAGTTTCGAGTGGGATCGGACATGGGTGACTGTGAAAAGCCGACCGTGCATGGAAACAATACACTAAATAATTAATAGTTAAATCAGCGATATATTATGAACATTCAACTTACATCCAATGAACACATTAAATCGCTACGCTATTTAGACGCAATAATAATTTTGCCGCGGGATTAGAAAATATAAACAATTAGATCGGGCCGCACGCGGCGTTCTCGTATCAAAGCGATATTCGATGGTAGTGACGAGCTATGGTGAAATTTAATCAAACCGCGAGATTATTGTTACTTAGCTTGTCTTGTGCGGGTGTGCGTGGCTTGCTGCGCTCGGGGCAGATGAGTTGCAGCGTTGTAGGTCGGAGAGTGCAGCTCGTGGCCGTGAAGTGGCAAAGTATTTTGCTCGCTGCTGCAGTTTTGGTCCTCTATTCCTCAGAATGATGCACCTAACGACAGAGCAGGACTCGGCCGTCGGTGCTCAGCCCGATGAAAGGGTATCTCGAGACAGCGTGGTGTTCCAGACGATACACCGGACGACGTGGCAGAACTCAGCCGTCGGTGCCCAGTCTATATGAACGGTGTCGAGCTAGCGTATCAGCCCTCTTCAATGCTCCTTCATTCGCAGTCCCCGAGCGACAGACCGAACCCACGCGGCTCTTTCGTCAAGCCACTATCGGTAGCTCTAACGATAGGTGGGGGTTCGCTATTGGCCCCCACCCCCTTCCCCGCACAGGGCTCACGGCACACCACACAAAACCTTACAATTTGTTGCCCAGTATTATTAGATTCAAAATGTAAGAGTCTATTTGTAGATGATTCTTTTTGGTACCAATTTGTGATAATTTTGTTGCATCGCTTTATTAAAGTCATACCTAAGAAATTAATTTGGTTCTCTCTTTCAATCTCATTTGTAAATTTTAAATTTCTGTCATAACTATTAAAGATTTTAGTAACAAGGTCAATATGCTTTTCTTTCATACAAGTGATTGAATTGTCAACGTATGAAAAATAGAAGAGCGGCTCAACACCATGTTTATTTTTTAAAATATTTCAACATTCATTTACACAGTCTTCAAGAACTAAGTCCGCAAAAAAAGGAGAAATTGGTGACCCCATCGGGGTACCAAATATCTGTCGATGAAACTTTTTATTAAAGGTAAAATATGTATTTCCAAATAGAAGCTTCGTTAAATTTATAATATCAATAAACGGGATTCTTGACGCACGACGAATATAATCTACACGTCTCTCTAGGCTTTTGAAAACCAAATCACACGATACATTAGTAAACAATGAAGTAACGTCTATGGACACCAACACATAATTGTCTGGTATTTTAAAATATTTAATTTTGTATACAAGATCTTGACTATTGTTGATATGGAATTTTGATTTTGGCATATATACTTTCATGTCGTTAAATAATATCTTTGAAAGTAAGTAAGTTAGACTATTAGTTAATTAAATAATTGGTCTAAGATAAATATCTTTTTATGTATTTTCGGGAGTCCATATGCCTTGGCTAACTGTGTATCCGTTTGTGTAATTTGTGTATTATAAAACTTATTTTTTAAAAATTCGTGGTCATTGAGATATTTCAATTGTTCCTTTGTAAAACCTTGTACCTTTTTTTGTAAAACTTTTGTTGGATTTTTTTTTTTTTTTTCGTATGTGTCAGTGTCAGCCAGAAGCATCGTCATTTTGTCGATATAATCGTGTCTATTCATGAATACCGAGGTATTGCCCTTGTCGAATTATAGAAAAATTAAATGTTGAATCTCTTTTAAAAATTGTGTTGTTTGATTGATTTTTTCATTATAGACTAAATACTTATAATTTTGATGTGTTTCATTTTTTATGCTAAAGTAAACTATTGAACAAACAGTTTGTCTTACTGTTTCTTTTAAGCTTTCATTTATTTTCATGTTTTTGAAACCATCGTTTCATTTATTTTCGTGTTTTAGTTCTTGAAGACTGTAAATGAATGTTGAAATATTTTAAAAAATAAACATGGTGTTGAGCCGCTCTTCTATTTTTCATACGTTGACAATTCAATCACTTGTATAAAAGAAAAGCATATTGGCCTTGTTACTAAAATCTTTAATAGTTATAACAAAAATTTAAAATTTACAAATAAGATTGAAAGAGAGAACCAAATTAATTTCTTAGGTATGACTTTAATAAAGCGATGCAACAAAATTATCACAAATTGGTACCAAAAAGAATCATCTACAAATAGACTCTTACATTTTGAATCTAATAATACTGGGCAACAAATGAAGAATGTAATTTAGAATTTAATAGACAGGGTCATAAGACTCTCTGACAGTTCATTCCATAATGAAAACGTGAAAATTGTAAGACAGATGCTGCTTGAGAATGATTATCTATCATAAAAACTCTATTTCTAGAAAAAAGTTGGTAAGTAATCACCTCAAATACAAGTAAAAAAGATTAATTTTTTATTTACTTATAAAAAATAAGTGCTTCTCCCATTTGGTGCGATACTGTTCTGTACAGAATGTGTGAAAGTGTGTGAACGTAGATATTTATTTATGTATGGAATACACGTATTTTATGTTGGATTGTTTCATACGTACACTTACAGAAACGCCCTTATTTCATACCCCTAACCCATGTTAAATCTTATGGTAGCAAATAGTACCCGTTGCAGGCACCAGCGACACTATACCCTAGTTTCCATAAAATTTCGTGTGAAAGTGACAGCCAGCGCCAGCCCTCCCCTACAACTCTATGCAGGGAGCCAATACGAGGTAATAAATAAATAAATAAATAGAAATTGAAAAAAAATAGTAGATTTGTTCGATTATCAGGTTCCAAGCGCTTGGAGCGATCGGAGTGCTCCGAACTTTAGCCTGGAAACGCGTTCTTGCTCTGAGCGCTCCAACTGCTCCATACGTGCTTTTGGCCTACGTGACCCCAACAATCCGTAGTAGTGCCCGCTTTACTTTTCATCTAGTGTAAGTAAATTATCTACAGACAAGAGGTTAAGATAATTCATAGCTGGCTCTCTTACGGATTTTTTGGGTTGCCTGATTATGAGCACGTGTAGAGCAGTTGGAGCGCTCGGAGCGGTCGGAGCAAAAACGCGTGTTTGGACTAGAGTTCAGAACACTCTGAGCGCTCCAAGCGCTCGGAACCTCTAAGTCAAACAAATCTTATTATATTGTTATTTCTAATTATATTTTTATTTCTAATATTATTAATTTTAATTTTTCTTAACTCAGCTTGACGTACCTTGCAACTTAATCTGACTGACCTTGCGTAACTTTGCATAAAGTTGCTTAGCTTTGCCAAAATGTGCCTTAAATTTTAAATTACTGCCTATATTTGACAAATCTTGAATAACTCTGCCATTCCTTGCCTAACTCTGCCTAACTCTGCATAACTTTGTCTAACTCTGCCAAACGCTGCAAAACTTTGCTAAAGGTCCGAATCGCTGGAGTTTGGCAGAGTTTTGCAGAGTTAAGTAGAGTTTGGCAAAATTAGGCTAAGTTCAGTAAGGTTTAACAGTATTACAATTTCCACTCGAGGTGGCCACTCGGCCAGTAAGCACCCTGGATCATCGGAATTTACGATGTTGGACCTTATCTGAATTTAGCGCTCACGTTGGGTATTACTTTTGAGGACATTGACCGAACACGCCTTAGTATAAGGGAACCGTAGGATAAATAAGTCTTACCCTGCATACTTGTTGTAGGTCTGCTCCTTAGAGCATATACTACTGGAGTGAGTATGCAGGCGGCTGAACGCGTAACAGGGTAACCAAGTGATAAGTACTGCCTCTCTGCCAACAATGAACGAAGAAACAAAAAAATGTTACTGTTAAAATTCTTGAACCCCCCACTTTTAGTGTTATTATACGGATAATATCACATTATTTGCCTGATATACCTTACAAAAAAAAAAAAGATTATTGAATAAATTCTGTTAACTGAAATTCGCTAGAAATTAATAGCTGTAAACAGCTAATTTTATAGTTGTTATTTGTACATGATTATAGCTACCTTGTAGTCAATTATAGCTATGATTTTAGCTGATTATAGCTGTAAATACAGCTATAATTTATAATTAAAATAATAGCTAATAATTTTTAACTGAGTTTACGCATAGACATGTGGGAAGTATTGTTCTGCACAGGCAAAGTTGTGCTTCCACAAGAAAAGGAGCACGAGGGAAAATGAGCACACACGACAATTTTTGTTATAAAAATACAAAAGGCTTTTATTCGTAACGTACAGTAAGATTATTGGTCTGCTCACGTCGAGAGCTATAGAATAAGTGTATGGCACCGCGTGATTCTTCTCCCTCAGCTGTAGCGCACCGGCAGTGTGTGTGTGAGTTGGCTCGCGCGTGTGCAGAAAAAGATGTTTCTTGGGACCACGGAGTAAGAGATAAGGAGATGAAACTCTGTACACTAAAGGTAGTCAGATTTTTCTGACGGAGATCATACATATAAATATGAGGGATCTCACCTAACTAGCATCAGAGTCATCTAACGTAATTAATGAAAGCTCTAATCATATCGTAACCGTAAACTACCTCACCTTTCAACCAAATCTACCTTACCTAAAGCCAACCCAATTGTAAAAGTTATTTATAAAATTCGATAAAAAAAATTTTTTACCGGCATGAACATGCGTATTTGCACCCGCAAATACCTATAAGTACTTATAAAATGATTTCCTCTATAAGTTTATACAACTATTCCGTCATAGACAGATATTAGATCTTATTATATTTTACCCGGAAAAAATTACCAAACAAAGTACTACTATTAAATTGTACAAAAATATCTATAAAACCTTATAAAATGCTGAAACTTATAGGTTTTAATAGAAAAGTTTTTATAAGGTTTAGAATGAACATTTCGTTTATAAGGACTTATAAGTGCGAAAATCATTTTCACAAGTTATACTATTTTATAGTTATAAAAGTATAAAACTTTATATGTTTTCTATCGTGCTTATTTAATATTTTTATACTAGAATTTTGTTAATGGATTTAAGAGTGTTTTCTAAGTCCGTTTATAATTATATATGAGACTTTTTCACCTATTTTTTTATCTATGAATTCTTATAGAATGCTGTAAC
Organism: Copidosoma floridanum; assembly: GCF_036245765.1. NCBI lineage: Eukaryota > Metazoa > Arthropoda > Insecta > Hymenoptera > Encyrtidae > Copidosoma > Copidosoma floridanum. The sequence goes on along the minus strand of NW_028321878.1, from coordinate 22,000,357 downwards.
GTAGAGAGTTCTGTAGAGATGCTCTTACAAGAATTAGAACGAATACTTCGTGTTAGGGTTTTTAAAATCGTAGATGATTTTCATAACTAGTTATCCGATTTTATGAAAATAACAATGTTTAATTTTTTTTAGTTGGTATAGTAATGAATAATTATATTAGAGTTCCATATCTGAAATTTTGAGCGACCCAACTTTATTTCATAGTTTTATATAGGACTACCTCGCATTACCTTTTTTTTCTATAAAATATTATTAAATATTATGACGTCAGGTCTTGAATAAAAATATTTTTAGATGATTTTCACAACTAGTCATGAGACAGCATTTCAATTGTAAATCATTTGGAAAATATCATAGAATAATTCCTAACATACATGAGCATGTGTATCTAAATCTACGAATACTTTTAACTACTTATAAAATAGATTTATTTAAAGGTCAATATTAAGGAGGTTCGGTCGTTTCTTTCGGGGGGGTGAGGGGTAAAGAGGTGTCCTATGCCCAAGCATACAGAAAAATCATCGTTACCAACTCAAAATCAAATAATATTTATGGTGTAAACGATATGAAATACATGTTAATGATTGTCAAAAATTGTTGAGCGCTGTTCATTTTGTTATCTATTGTTGGAAAATTATCATTTTTGCTTATTACTTCTGTTATTACTACTAAAATAAAACGATAAAATTCAGAAGTAGATATGGCAACGTTGTAATTAGTACATTGGTGTATTCATAAGTTGGTACGTAATTTATAGAAAATATACTGTTGCTTTGTTGTCGTCTGCACTCTGCAGTCGACAGTCGTTTGTTGGTAGCTTAACCAAAAACCAAACAAAAGTTGAACACAATGCCTCCAGAAAGATCTCGTTGGAAAGGAAAATTTATTTCCAAAAAACATCACAATTGGATGTTGAAGCACTCAGAGGCTGGAAAGGCTAATAAAAACAGCTATGTAGTGGATGACAAAGTGAAAGAAAGCAAAGTGGATTTTCCTGCTGTCCCTGTCGAGGGAAATCAAGTGATCGATGTCGCCTACATGGCCAAACATATGTTTTGCCAGTCTTGCAAAAAAGAATTGCTGTTGCAAGACATAATCAAGGAAACCATGAAAGGCCTGGCTTCTATTTTTTACATCAGCTGCCGACATTGTTTACTTACGAATGCCGTGAAAAGTAGTGAGGTCAAGATCAATCCAGTTACTAATTATCCGTACAGTTCTATCAACGCAAAAGCTGTCTTGGGTAAAAAAACTTATTTTCCACTTTTACGTTGAAAAGTCGAGAGTGTTTCAATTTGAATCGTATAATTCTTTGTAGGAGTCTTACATGCTGGATTTGGGGCAACGCAGCTGAACAAATTACTCAGCACCATGGATGTACCATGCCTCCAAGACAAAAATCTTAAAGCTCATGAAAGACTCATTGGACCTGTTGTGGAATTCGTTGCAAAAGAAAGCTGCATTGAAGCAGCAAGTTTAGAGCGAATTTTAACTGTCGACAATGTAGAATCTTTAAAAAAATTATTGTAAGTCCTCGAATGAATTTTCTGGTTTTCCATGCATGCATGTATGGACTTATACATGTATATATATATGTATGCATATATATATATATATCAATGTACACACCTGCGTCTACTTATTGTATCACAATGTGTACTACACTTGTTTAAATTGCTTTTGTATATATTTATACATCCAATGATTATTGACACTTTTAAAAATTATTGAGATGATAATTGTAAAACATAATTAATTTTCTTCTATGATTTTTACAAGTAATGTTATTTTTTTACAAACACAATTATTTTGACTTAAAATTTTTATCGGAAGATCGCACCCACAATATCACAAGAAAATTCATGCTTTAAAAAATAATGCCATAATCATTTAGAAAGTTTTTATAATAAAGAAAAAAAAATGTATACATGTATATTCAACGATTTTATTTATTTTTTTTTATTTCATTTTTCATACTAAATTATTTGAATCATTTCTTATTAGACCTACAGACTTGCAAGAGGGCTACCTGATTGTTCAAAAAGAATCTCTCGATGAATGCGAGAATAGCTTAGTGAGGATTTTTGCATCTTACGATATGGGATGGAGCCAGCGCAGCAACGAATACAGTTACGACAGCCTTAACGGTTATTGTGCATTGATTGGAATGCAGACTGGAAAAGTCTTGGATTATTGCACAAAAAATCGAAAATGTAAGGCTTGCGAGGTCGGCGAAAAGACTGGTCACATCCGCGAACATGACTGCAGACTTAATTTTTACGGAAGTTCTAAGGCGATGGAAGCAGCTGGAGCTGTGCAACTCGTCACAAAAAGCAAAGTTTTAAAAGATGCTAATATTGAAGTTGGTGTATTCGTTGGCGATAACGATAGTAGTTGTATATCGGCTTTAAAAAAATCTGGGTTAAGAAACATTGTAAAACAAGCCGACATGAATCACATCATAAAAGGCATCGGGAACCTACTATACGAATTGAAACGAAAAAGTGATCCAGACAATGAGTTAACACCAGATTTAATAAAGCACATTCAAAGATGTTTCTCTTACGCAGTGAAGCAAAACAAAGGTGATCTAGACAATATTAAGCATGCAATAATGAATATTCCTCATCATTTATTAAATCTCCATCAAAATTGTGGCAACTGGTGTTCTGCAAAAACTGGAAAAGAAAATGCTGGAATTTCACGAATAAAAAATAATATTCTTTTTGAATCCTTGAAAGCCACGTTTTTAAAAGTATCTAATAATGCTGAAAAATTCATACGTACGGCAAGCAGTCGGGCAAACGAAAGTTCGAACAATACGATGTGCAGTAAGGCTCCTAAGCGTTTGTCGTACAGTACGTCCGAATCTTCAGATTTTAGATTTGCTTGTGCTGTTGCACAAAAAAATTGTGGCAAAGATTATATTGTTAAATCGAAGGAAGTATTAAATTTGCAAAGTAGTTCTAATTCTATAAATTATGTAACTTATCAGTCTGTACGATTTCTGAGAAAAAAAGAAAATGCCAGCAAACCGGAATTCAAAAGGCAAAGATTGCAATCGAAAGCGAGAAGGGCACAGTTGCGAAATAAAAAAGAAGCTACAGAGGGGATTACGTATCAAAGTAACATGGCATTATTGGATGAACCAGTCGTAGATTTAGGGGAAAATTGTAATTCTACTGACGTAAATGTGATGCCGTATTGTACACCGGACATATCTTTTGTGTTTTTCGATATCGAAACTGGAGGTTTTCATACGTCTAAAGATATACTGCAAATCTCAATGAAATGTGAAAAGGAGACATTTAATTGTTTTATCTCGCCAACTACCAGTATCGATGCTACAGCAACACAAGTTAACGGATTCAGTATAACCCAAAATCAGTTGTTTCAACGAGGTAACAAAGTTGACACGGTATCTCGGGAAGTTGCATTTTTAAATGTGCTTGAATTTTTGAAAAGCTTTAAAAGAAAATGTATTCTCATTGCGCATATTTGTAGATTTGATAGTACCCGTTTAATCTCAGCTATCGTGGATTTGAATCTTGCAAATGAATTTAATGATGTTATTATGGGATTTGCTGACACCCTTTTTTATTCCGAAAAAAGTTTCCAAAACGAGAAGGAGGGTACAAATTAACAACATTAGCCTCAGATTTAATGTCTCTTTCTTGTGAAGGTGCGCACGATGCTTCTTTTGATGTTCTTTTATTAGAAAAATTAGCAATCGCAAAATTAGATTTAGCTGATGTCGTTGCTACTGCAAAATCAATCAACCTTATTGTAGAAGAAATAAAAAGTACAATCAATACTAAGAAGCTTGTGAGTTCATTTGAACCAATGAAGAACGCTATCAGTAAAAATAAAATGACTAAATTATCTTCTTTTGGAATTAGTTATGATGTTTTAGTTGCTAGATTTAAATCTCACGGAAAAAATGATGTGCTGAATTTCTTAAAACGTGATCTCAACGGTAAAGGACAAATGATTAAAAGGAAAAATATTTTAAACTCAATTCTAGATTATTTAGAAAAAATTTAGTTTTCCGAATGAACAAATTTTTTGTTTAATAATTATAATAATTTTTAAAGGGATGTTTTACTTAACTATTTAAATATTCTTAATGTCGTTGTTAATCAATATGGTACTGTGATACTCGTGTTTCTAATGTACATTCTATGAAAAATAAATCATAACTACAGTAAAAAGTTATATACAGTTTTAACCGTTTATTTATATTTGTATTTAAACAATTTGCTTATGTACGCGGATGAATGTGATTTATAATCTGATTCATCCGGAGTGTATAAAAGTACTAACATAACGTATACTTTTTCTGTTTTGATCCAAACACATATTTGAATTTACGATGCTCGGTAGGTAATACCCACATCGCACACGTTTTATCCATAACAGCTTTGCCGCGCCTACTACATGTGTAGCAGAAGCACTCTGATTTTACGATTATTTTGTAACTTGTTTTAATGTTTTCTCTTGCAAATGTCTGGTAAGCTGCATATTTTTTTATTCGAACGTCTTCCTTAAGTGCTAAGCTGTCAATTCGAAGTTTTTTCTCGTCATAAATAAATCTCTAGCCTTCAGATTTGTCCACTAAACGCTGGAATTATCGCTCCTGCCCATAAGAGCAATGTTAAATAATGCGATTTAAGGAATTTTTTTCTCAAAAATTCGTCTGGAAAAAAATATTGAAAAAATTAATGTGCACTCAGAGCATGTCGAAGTACAACACTCATTTTTTTCAGCGAGTGAATAAATCTCCTCAAAAACGACCGAACCTCCTTAAAATTCCATCATAGAGAGCTGTTCAATTTTATAAAATTTTATCAAGAAAATATTATGTGAGAGAGTATTATTAAGAAAACAAAAATCCACTTATATAATGCTATAACGTATGGATTTCAAAAAAAATCTTATAAGTATTTAAACAAATATTGTGTACATCGTAATTTATAAAAATTTTGCTTACTTGTGAGGCAGATTATCGAAAAATACAAAAATTTAATTATAAAACTTTTTAACTTTGTCACTATTATTTATACTTTTCTCAGTGATTTTTCGGCATAGAATTTTATTGCTCAAAGTCCCATTTTATTAATATATATGGATTTACCGTTGGTAAACTTTTTCATCTTAATATCGACGCCCCATACGAAGACTAACGTAGCTCAGACTCTCCTATTTGATTTACCGTGAGAAAATTTGAGCCACGTAAGCTTTCGTCAGAGGCATCGATATATTATTTTGAAATGTTGAGGAAATCTCAATTATATTGTATATAGTTGTATATATGGGTTTGCTGTATGTAGAACTTGTATCTTATTATCATTCAAAATGTTATAGATAGTCACACAACCAGTTTTGATGCTGTTAAGGACTTAGATTAGCTGTATATTGTAAGCAATTGTACATTAGTTGTAACTCTCAGGGATAGTTCGACAAAAAAAGCGCTAACTCAAAAAATTTTTTAACAAAGTGATAACTTTTGTACATCTTTACAAAAGTTCCTGCTAAGATACTACTTTTCAAAAGCGCTAGCTTACAGCAATTTATTTTTTTCTTCAAGCTTATAGTAGTAGCAATACTTTTTTTTGTGAAAAATTGTGAGGTTTAGAGAGAATTTCGTCACTAATAAACTACGAAGTTTGCTTAACATTTCAAAGGTTTGGAAAGTTCAGAATGAAATAATGTTATTCCGATTTATCTAAATTAAATTAAGTACGGGAAACTGTTAACTTTGATAATAAGGATTTGATTATAAGTATAACATTCAATACGTATAAAGGGTCGTACTGACTCCATGTGCATTGACGTCAATGGCGTAACATGAGTTTGAAAGTCTTAGAACTGACTTCCAAGTTTCTGTCATGAATCTGTAATGTGTGACAAGAAATATCGGCTTTTGAATGTAATATGTAGACTATTCGACAATAAAAATTTTTGTGCATTAATCATTTTAGTATGAAATACATACACGTGGTACGCACGCTAATTAACTTCTAATAAAATTGAAATTCCATTTTTTATCAGGTTTTCAGTATAAAAAATCTGTAGGAAGAGTAGACAAAAAATATAAGGATTAAGTTTCATGTAACTTATCGCAAAACAGAGTATTTTTGTGTTTAAAAAGTAACGAAAGAAATATACATTTGAAATAGCAAACACTTTTTTATCTGGAATCACTGATTAAAATTGATAAAAGTGCGCATTTATCAGATTATATAACATTATTGTTATGAAATAAAAATTTCATTTTTCATTTAGGACTTTGATCTAAAAAATTAATGAAAGTATGTACACGAATTGATTAAAGTGAATTTTATGGGAAAGGTATAGCGAAACAATGTATTTGTGTGTTTAGATTGAGAAAGGGATTTTTTCAATTCGTATAACACACTCTAAGAATGAAACCACATACCTCAGAACGTTACATTACAAAGACATCTGTATTAGCTATAAGTAAAAACAGCAAATTATATTAATATTGTCGATTGTCAAACATATATTTTTAAAACATTAAAAATTTAACAAGTCAATGATTTTTAAAAGAATCGATCACTTAAAATCAATAAAATGGAAAAGAAGAAAAACATGATCACAAAATCAAAACTTTATATTCAAGCGGTGATAAGACGTTGGTTAATAAAAAAAAAATACTAAATAAAGACTGATTGAAATCCATTTGGGTAACCTTGGAATGTGAATAAATATATTAATACATACGCATACACGTCCTCATCTATTTGTTTTAATTATTATGTAAATGCGTTTTTTGAAAAGAGTTTTCCGATACTTACAACTTTGAAATACATAATTTTCTCGAAAACTTTATTTTTAATGATCAGTTGAATGGAAACAAAAAAAGGAAATATTATTAAATCAAAATTTTTATTTCCAGTGTTGGTGGTAATTCGACAACATAAACCTAAAGTAACCAAAAAAATATATATTTGAAATTGTAATCACTTTTCTATCTGAAAAACTGTTTAAAGTTTATAAAATTACGCTATTTATCAGACTGTATGATATTATTGTTATAAAATAAAAATTTCATTTCTTCAATCAGGACTTCAATCTTAAAAATTAATGGAAGTTTGTACACCGAATTGATTTAAGTTAATTTTATGTGAGAGGTATAGCAAAACATGGTATTTTTGTGTTTAGATTGGGAAAGAGATTTGTATAATGCGGAGAACAGAGTCTGACAGATATGGGTAAACGGTACAGTTGTTGACGCCCCGATAGTGATTGACCGCCACATGCATTTTTAAATGGAGCCTTTATATATAAATATACAAATTATACAGGGGACAATCACTACCTTAAGGTGTCAATAACTGTACCGTTTACCCCTACCTCAAAATTTAACATTTCAAGGGTATCTGTATTTACTATAAGTAAACACAAATTAAATTAATATAATCGATTGTAAAATACATAGTTCTCTAAAACAACTGTAAAAACGGAAAAAATTAACGTTTTTTAATGCATTGATAATTAAAAATGTATTCAATTTAATTAAAACAAAAGAGGAGCTTTAACACAAAATTACGTTTTTAGTAATGATAAGAATTTGGTCAACGAAAAAAAAATTCGAAAAGAGATTTGGATTTAAATCTGTTCAGACAACCTTTAGATATTAATAAATATATTAGTATTTAAGTATACACGCTTACATGCCGTCACGTATTTTTTCCAATTTTCATGTGTATTCGCCTTTTTACGGAAATTTCATGATCCCTTCTACTTTGAATGACGTGATTGTCTACTTCTTTGAAGAGCAAAACAAAATTTTTTAGAAAAAATTAATTTTTAATAATTGGCAAAGTCGAAACAAAATACAGATTAATTTTTGGCACCTAAAAATTTTATTTTTAATGGTCGTAGCTATTCGATTAGAAAAAGAATTCGGTACATTAGACATTTGAAATAACACACACTTGTCTATCTGGTAAAACCATTCAAAACCTATAAGAGTACGCATTTATCGGATTTTATAAAATTATCATTGTACAATAAGAATCCAATCATTTATCAGGACTTCGGTATACAAAACTATAGGAACTGTAAACATGAATTGTTTTAATTAAGCTTTATTCAAGAGGTATCGTGAAACAACGTGTGTGTTATACAACCTATAGCAACAGGAGCTCTAAAAAGTGACTGCCGAACTTGCGGGAAATTCAAATTGGCTATATGGAGCAAGACGCAAAACCCCAGATAACTCGACAACATTTCATACACCATAACTTGATAAATTAATCCTAAGCTATTTAACCCAATAACCCAACGCGCCTAAAAGCAGTATCACAAGCTTTAATGATTAATAAAATACATGAAACAATAACGCAAGCGCCAATCCCCACACAACCCGGGGCGCTAACTGACCGCTTTGTTTATTAATTAAAAAATAATTAACGCAAGTACCAATCACCACACAACCCGGGGCGCTTACTGGCCGCTTTGTTTTACCTTTCAACGGTTGTCGCTTCTCTAAAGTAAGAAAATAATGTAAATATGTAAATATGTAAATATGTATTATAAATCATGTATTAAATGTATTGCCTTTATTTGAGTAACAAAGAAGTCTACTTTCATTTCATGTAGTGTATAAACCCAACACGAATAGAAATGCATGCAAAAAAAATAATTAAGGTAAAAATACCGATGCTGAAACAATCAATAACTAATTAACTTTACAGAATTTTGTCATGAAAAAAATTAATTTTAGATGTTAAAAGTGGTGTCAAATTATATCAATAAGACTTATCATTTATTTTCAATTATAAACAAAAAAAAAATGTATAAAATAGCAGTTTCATTATACGTACAATTTAAAATATAACCTCAAATTTCTGATGTTCTGTTAGTGAATCACATAGACTCCATTAGAATAACATGTACGTTTCGTTACTGGGACATTGCATACCACTATTGGGACAAGTATTCTTAATGGCGTTTCGCGTTAGATACAACATTACGTAGTAAGTTTTTATTAATTTTAATTATTTCTTGCTGAGATTAAATTATAAAAAAAAATTGTGTGATAAATAGGAACATAAAATATATATATATAACAATTTAAATGTTCTTGTTATCTTTTAGATGTGATTTAATGTGAATTTGTCAAACAAAATTTCACAAAAAATCGTTCCAGCATCGGCACTTTTACCTTCTTTTCAAATGTTTCATCGCTAAAACTAACTTCTGACATACTGAGAGTATGTCATATACTATCCTCCCCTCCCCACAATTTTCAAAGACTACATGAGAAAGTATAAATCACCAGACCAGCTCATTTTTGCACAGTTGTTTGACTAGAGAACTTCCATTGGAAATTAGTCATGGCCTTGATTCAATATTTTAATGATGCGGCTCATTGCATACGGCAATCGTATCAACAAATAATTAATACAGAAGTTGACGTGTTTGATATTCAAAGACTAATTACCACATGTCTTACAATAATTAGTGATAGTAATGTTTTTACTTCGAGAAATAATTTAACAACATCAGAAAAACAAATGTTTCAATCATCAGTGGTTTTAACAAAAACTGTTTTACAGCTACTTTATGATTATTTAGAGATAGCCAAAGCAAAAAAAATATTTAGCATTGAACTAAAAGTCTTTGTGTCTGATAGTGAACTTGAAGTGAAAGCAGCAGTTAGTGCATTTGAAAATGAACTTGAAGATGTTGTATATGACAGTATTCAAGAAGTCGCAACGAAAGTCAAGACATGGAGAAATGCGCACACCACACGCATTCAAGGTGAAGGTATATCAACTGCAGCTCCAAATGTTAAAAACGATACACTAGTAGGTCTTAGTAACATAAATAGTGCATTTAAAAATCGCATCACTACAGCTTTAATTGTAAATTTTAAGCATCTAGATCTAAAAAAGTTTCTTAAGGATGCTGAACGAAAATTTGTTCAACGAATTAAAAGATCTCTCGAGGAACACTCAGCATTAAAAGTAAAAACCATGTTGACGGCAGAATATGTAATTGTTAAAGATAATGTCGAGGATGTACATTTAAAATATTTTAATACAAGATCGCAAACGATTTACCTGTCTACTGACATAAATGAGTGGTTTGATGTAAACGTGAGACAGCTTCAATCAAAATGTACGTGTTTGATGGTGTGTACGATGTCTTGATAAAAATATGTGAAAGAGGAAAAATTTTTTGCGTCTTTGACAAGAGATGTTTGCTTAAAATATAATTTACCAGCTGCTCACTAGATAACGTAAGTAAAAAAGCTTTTATAATTGACAGTAAAGACTTAGAAGTAAAGACAAGTCAGTTATGACAAAGTGGACTCTGCAAGTGGAAGCAGTAGTGATAATCATAAATACGCAGATCTCTACGTGGCCTTGTCCCTGGCTCTCTTGGATAAGAGGATGGAGATTAAAAATCAACACTAATCAATATTTTTTTGTGATTATTTTATTAATACACAAAAAATAGTATTACTCCTCTCATCTAAGAGTGAAAAAAATTGGTTGACCGTCATCGCCAACTCTACTTAATTTCATAAGAATTGGTTCTCCCAACCAATTCTCTCCAACTTGCATCGCGTCCAGCTGCTGCTTCTGTGGCTGAGGTTGCTGTTGAGGCTGCGGTTGTGGAAAAAAAAAAAAAAAAAAAAAATCATGAAACCTCATTTTTTTAATTAAAAATTTTAATTAAAAATTTTAATTAAAAAACAATATACCTGCCACTGCTGCTGATGCTGCTGCTGCTCCAGTTTTGGACCCTGCTGTAGAGTAAAAAAAAGATGTTCAACAAAATGGTTTTATTATAATTTAAAAAATTATTATGGATATTGCAACTGTTTATTTCACTTACAGGTATTCCGTTAACATCATCCTTATTTGAATTTTTTTTTTTTTTTTTTGGATGAAGAAAAGAGCTTGACTGGTGTCGTTGTCAAAAGTTTTAGAAACAACAATTCTATAAAAAAGTTAAAAAAACACATTAATAGTGCATAACAATAACAAGAAGATTAATTTTATCAGTCAATGTTAAGAAACAGCATACTACAAAACAATTTTCAACCATTGACTATTTTAAAACAATATTTTGTTCAAAGTGTTCGAACGATAGTATAGCGGAGACCAGGAGAATCGTGGCAGTCTTGGTCTGCGTGGCATTTAAATAAAAAGAAAACTAATGATAATTTTCAGGTTTTTTTTTTTCAAACACCTGTACTAATATTCCTTGAATTCCGTTAAATATTTTTAGGCATTATAATAAGTATTTATTCATTTAAAAAAAGTTTTATATTTGTAGTATTTACATTGATCGGATGATCATTTTCAACAGCTGTTTAAATATAGCCTATTACAGAAACATTTTTACAATTGGGCTTAATTGAAAGCTGGACTCGTTAGCTACAATTTCTTTTTTTTCTTTTTTTAGAAAATAAGTAACAACAAAATAATAACAAAAACAAGCAAGCGTGTCATATGGGGCAAAGCGTAGCATCTGGCTGGGGCAGAGCGTAGCCTGGCCGCGGCAGTGCGAGCGCTGACACGAGCGTTACACAGCTGATTTTTAGGTTAAGTTTTTTGTAAAACAATGTAAACATTAGGTAGTTTACCTGTTAAGACTACAAAAAACACGCGAAGAAATTCACTGAAAGCTTTAAATATTAACAAAATAGTACAATTAAATGAACATCAGAGTGCGAATTCTACTATTGGCAATCGGAATAATATATCAATTCTAGACTGCCCAATACTTTTTGCTACTGATTTTCTAGAAGAACAGAATTTATTTAATAATTAACTTTGATTTAATGCAGTGAATAACATATTCAAAAGCCAAAGAATTTTATTACAGAAATTTAATAAGTTGATGATTTAGTGTTATAAGTTCACTTACAATGTAAAGAAAGATTCGAAAATAAATAAATAAATTACCTAACTTTTTTTTCTATAGCACACACCTTTTAACTATTATGTATCCTTCACGCTACGAATGCCCCAGCCCGTACTACACCATACTACACCACTCCTGGGGCATAGTAGAGCTTTTTAAGAACGAGCAATTTTTTTTACTTTAAATTTTAAATGTTGCACAATAATTTTTTAACTTGTAGGCAAGGTCCACAAGTACTTTTACAAGTACTTTTACAACACAATTTTTTAACTACTCTAATCCTCATTCCTTTAAGAAATACAGCTCAATAAAGTTAGAGTGCCCTGCGTGCCCTGGTCTCCCCTACATGAAATTGATTAATACAAAAAAGTATATTTTCATATTACTTAGAACTCTTACATCTAACACTTTGTAAAATTTTCAAATTTATTCTCTTGTAGTCAAGAACAATTTTTACTATTTCTATATATATATTCATATTAATTTTAGCATTAAAGAATCTCTGCATTGCATATCAGATAAAAATGTATTCTACAAAAAATGGTATTTTATTCTAATCTATAACTGCGTCTTAGATCGTTAGCGTATAAAATATACGTGCAAGAAGTTGAGTACTATCCTTGAGTTAGTTGAAAAACTTGTTTACGCACACACATACATCGTGCGACCAACTCAAATCACCCTTATACTAGCTTCAAAAGTTTTGTTATTCTATCAAAAATAGATGATTTATAAGTGATTACACTATCTAGGACAAAAAATATAATGCTCTGAGAAAAAATATTTAAGGCACTCCCTTAGATTGGTCATGACTAAAAAAGATAATTGAAAAAATTAAAAAACTAATAATAACATAACAAAGTGATGATAGTTAAAAAAATAATCACACTTATTTATCACTACCACTGTTGTGATCACTATTGCTGTTTACTACTACTGTTACAACACTCTAACAATTAATTTTTTCGTACTATAAAAAATTTAGCTATGTTAATCAAAAGCAAAGATGAACTGTGAATGTGATGATAGTTAAAAAATAATTAGACTTATTTATCACTACCACTGTTGTGATCACTTTTGCTGTTCACTACTACTGTTACAACACTCTAACAGTTAATTTTTTCGTACTATAAAAAATTAAGCCATGTTAATTAAAAGCAAAGATGAACTGTAAATGTGATGATAGTTAAAAAATAATTACGCTTATTTATCACTGGATCGGGTTTGACCCTTAACTCCGCCCACACGACCTTCGTCGACCCCCAGGCAGCCATGGCCAGCATGGCCGGGCTGACTCTTCCCCTAAGACGTTGCCACAAGGAACTACCCCCGAGCCCTACCGTTACTTCATCTCTGAAGGACCGCCCCTTGGCACCCAGTGTCGCTCCACAGGACCCGATTCCCCTGTCAAAGAAGGATGAACTGCTTCAGTCAGACAGTGAGGGCGAGCTCTGGACCCTGGGTGAATTGGAGCGCACGGAGATCGAGGAGATGGCGACGGACAAGCTGGAAAAGACCTCCCTCGAACCCACGTTTAAGGAACCTCTACCCCGGACTACCAACGACACCCTCACTCCCACTCTAGCTCTCTCAGGTCTGACGCTAAAAGAGGAGGTTGAGCGCCTGGTAGAGATCCCCATGGAGGTAGAATCTCCCGGTGCGCCTCTTCCTCTTTTGGCAGACGTGGAGATGCCGAGACGGACTGAAGAAGCCGATCCCCTGCCTTCTCTTCGAGGAGATCGATGGAGAGAGGAGGTGAGACGATTGAAGGAGGTGGAGAAGCGTCAAGAAAACTTAAGAAAGGCTGAGCTTCAAGGACGGCTGGATGCGGAGCTGATCCGCCGTCGCCTTGGGACCCGCGAGGACCAGGTGATTGGCGAAAGGACCCCCATCACTGGACTCTGGGGCGTCGCCGGTAACCGCACCAGCCCTGATGACCAGGCGGTCCAGCCGTTGGCTCCTCGACCACGATACGTACCCATCCAGAGCTCTTGGTACCCCCAGGCTACAACCAGCCAGGGAGGCCCTAAAGGTCAAGCGGGGTGCGCGGCTGGTCAAGGAAGCTCCTCTGAGGAGAACCAGGAGCCTGAAGACAACGGCGTGAGAGGAGGACGCCCAAAGAAGGCCCGACGGCTGCGCCAGGGAGGCCGCATCCACCCCATTAAACGACCCCCAAATCCCAGTGGGGGAATATTGCGACTGGAGGACTACGTGGCTGCAACTCCGGAAGCTGATTTCGGAGATCATCAGTCGGAGGCGGGTGTCCCAATCCGGCCCAAGGACAACCCCGTCACGTCGCAGCTGGCGCATCCCGCCCCCGAAGGGGAACGCCGGCCTCACACCATGGAGGTGCTGTTCTCGGGATTGCGACCCATCAGAACTGACCCCGCTCTAGACCCCCCTCCCCGAGCCTGCTTTAACTGTTGGCAGCAGGGGCATCGAGCCAAGGCGTGTCCCAAGCCCAAAGCCAACATCCACTGCATTAACTGCGGTAGATTAGGCTTGAGTGCGCCCGAATGTCCTTGCTGCGACACTGGCTATGTGCGGTACCGGGAGAGGCAGTGTGACCCCGCCCCCTTTCCCAGAGCCGAGGACCTATGGGGGAGGACCTCTATCCCGATTAGCGATTCGAAGGATCGTCTTCCCCAAAGCTATGGAAGAAACACTTCGAGCCAGGCGACGAACCTTCGAGATCGCTCCGTCGAGGACGCACGAGACCTCTTGCGGAGGGCCCCACGGCATGGAGCTCTACACCGCAATACCGGAGAGGGGCGAAACCGGGATGTAGCTCTGGTGCCCACCACCATGCAGCTCTCCCAGGTGATATCCTCGAGCCACCCGCTTTCTGAGCGTCAGCTGGAGAGGGATAGGGCGCAACGGGCTCAGGACCACTCTAGCTGGCCTCGGGAGCGAGTGAATCAGGTAGAGCGCGTCTGGGGGAGTCTTCAGGGCTATTCCCAGGACTTGCGGGAGCTAGTGCTCCGTAGGGTGTTTCAAGCGGAACGTGATGAGTAGGCCTGGGGCCTCCACCCGGACGAAACGGACAACGGACTAGGACAGGGGGAGAGGACAAAGGACTAAGAAAGCAGGTGGCAGGATAGGAGTAGGACCACTGGACGCGAATTGAGGGTAAACCACCGGGACTCACTCAAGGACCAAAGGACTAGCGGACAACTACCATCGAAGATCTTCCCGCAGGGAAGAGGACACCATGGACCAGAGAGGGACCACCCAGGGAGAGGACATCGCTACGTAGCATCTGGACTCTTGGCCGCGAGGCCAACGTAAGTATTTTTCCATCTTCTTTCAATTCTTCTAGCGTTGTGTCAGAGAGAGAGAGAGACAGAGCGAACCAGATCGGCTTTCGAGCAGCTGGGAGTGCTCTAGCCTAGGGGGGGAGGGTTTGTAACGAGGCAAATTGAGCCTCCTGGCTCATGTCGCTCTCGCTGACGCAACGCGTATGACGTCACCAGCAAAGGCTTACTTTCCCGGAATTCTGCTTTTGTTTTGTCTCCTGGAAAAAAAAGGAGAAGAGGACGATGCGACGCGGGACACAGCAGCAACAGTGGAAAAAATATACGCGTGAGCGCGCGCACCACTGTTTGGGTCGCGGTGGCGGCCCTCGGGTATGAGAGAGAGAAAAAAAAAGTGGAAGTCGAGAGGTACGCGCTGTGGTTGCAGCAGGACGGAGAGTTAGTCTCGAGTCGAGAGCTTTCGGGCGCGTATTAGCCAGAGAGTTGTGAGCGAGAGAGAGAGAGAGAGCAAGCGTGAGAGAAAGTTGTTGGCCGATCAAGAGAGAGAGAGAAAAGAGAAAGCTGCTGTGTCCCCGTCGTCGGAGATCATCACCGCCAGGAGAAGGACCAGGACGAGAATCAGAGCGACTGCAGGACGAGAGAGAGAGAGAGTAGAACCGCCACTGTCAGCTTCACAGGCTCACCAGCAGCCTGAGATCCAGCCAGACGCCATACGCCGTTGCCGAGAGTCAGAGAGCTGAAAGGTAGCGTGTTTTCCCTCCATTTCTTTTTGTGCGTCGTGCTAGGGCTCGCGAGCGCCGGTAGGCGTCCGGGACTAAGTCCCGAAGTATACAGAGGACTGAGAGAGAGAGTGTGACAGAGAGAGAGAGAAAGAACTAGGTTACGGGAAGTCGCAGGTGCATGCTCGGGAGTGCCGAATCTTGGGGGTATTTGCGCGTTTCCGCTCTAGGTGTGTAGAAAGAGGGAGAGAGAGACCAAGAGGACGAGAGAGAGAGAGAGAGGACCAGAACTAGGGAATGAAGGGAATAAGGAGCAGATAACCGAGAGACAGTGATAGTGAGAGAGAGAGAGAAAGAGAGACAGGGTGAGGAAGGTTGACACGGGGCGAGAAGAAAAGGGCGCGATAGCAGAGAGCAGGTGTGTAGCAGGCCGGGAAAGGACAGGGACGAGAGGTTGCGTGTGAGGGTGCGCGTGTGTGTGCGTGTGTGACGTGGCTGGGAGCGTTAGGGCAACGGCCCCTCGTGGTCTCAGGACCCCGAACGTGCGCTCACGGTTTGCGCGGCGAGGCGGAACCGCTGTAGCGCCGTCGAGGAGTTGTGTAGAGCCGTGTGGAGAGTGCAATAAACGATTTCCTTACTTGACACGGTAGCATTCCCCAAATTTATTTCCTCTCGGTAGAACGAGAGGAGAAATCCCGTACAACTCCCCTTTTCAGGAGCAGAATCCAAGAGGACGAGGGACCCGGAGAACGTACGAGACGAGGCAATCCACTTCCTGCGTACCCCCCCCCCCTTTTTTTATTTTCAGGTACAAAGGCAGCGTGACAAAACATATATCTATAAAACGCGAGCCGATTTTACCAGGCGCGAACTCGCCCAGCGAGTAAAAACTTAGGGGGGAGGGGGTGTGTTACGTCTAATGGCGTCTATTTACTGCTGGTAACAAATACAATATGGTATTCGTCACTTAGCTACTGCACCCATAAATCGATACCAACGCACGTTTGGTCAATCGCATGCTTACCAGCCATTCCTGCTGCCTAACTTCACCCCCACCAAATTTAATAGCTGTCTTACGCCTGCAGCTGCACCTTTTTTCCAAGAATATGTTAATCAAATTCACCTCCACTCCCTGACTTACTACCGGTCCTACCCCTGATTATCGATCCGATTTAGGATTTTAATAGAACCGCCTCCTGCGAGCTCGTCCTATTTCCTGGAGAATCCGTCGATCAACAAGCAATTAGCTGATATTAACTACAGCAAGTTATAGATAATTTAATATCCGATTGTCTGAATTATCATTATAAAATTTGTGATCCAATAAAACAAGTTTTGCTAACAATTCAATTAAGCTTCTTCTTTCTTATAATATATTACCGGCTTAACACGCAATCTACTTCTCCGGCTAATCAAGAGAGCTGTCAACTGCTAATCGTTCATTACTCGTAAAAGTACTGGTAAATTACTTTTAATACCTTATTTTTATTACAAACACTGCTGAACACAAACGCATTTGCTGTCCACGCGCTGCACGCTGCAATCAAATTCAAAGAGCCACGATGTAACAGTATTCTTCTTAATTAGCATCGACAACTTTTACCCTGTAGGTGACGTTGTTTTAAATTGCTGCTTGAAGTGAATAGCCACAGCAATACTCGTAATAAGCATAACGCTATTATTATCAATCCTTATCATATGTTATGTAGTATACACTAAAAAATCTTTCAACAAGTTAAGAAACAAAACTTGACTAAACTAGCATCAGCTATACACCTATCAGTAGCATCGGCCCCAATTTTCAATCTAACTTGAAAGGCTTGGCATACACTCCAGCGAATAATGCAAACCCCGTAGCCATAAGAACAGAGCAAATTTATGACATCCGAAACAACCCCTGTAAGAGTAGCTCACAGCATAGACTTCATATATGGTAATGGAATACGAGTCACAGTCATAGAAGCAGATACAAGAAAGGCCGTTTACTATTCAAACGTTCGCAAGGATAATTTAATGACCTTATAATGATAATATCAACTTATCTTGTAATAATGCCCTCCTAAGTGGACAAAAGAACCGAAAATATTTCAAGAAAATCGAAGTAGTCGAAAGCATATACCCTCAATATGTATTTTTTTACGGCAACCTAGCGATTGTTCCCGAATTTTCCGAGCTCAAGACCATTTTTTTTAACTCCAATCTTCTAATCCACCTCAACTACCTCCAACGAAAAGTAAGCTGCTAAAATGGCATCAATCTAACATGAAGAAGCGAGTTCAGCTCCAGAAGTTATGGTATTCATTAGCTTGGCACTGAATCAAGGATGAAAGCCAATCCCGACAAGCACAAGAAAATTAGTAAGGCAAAAACAGCCGAAAAATCAACACCAAAAAGCCAAGAAGAGAAAAACACCATGGCGAAGAGCTCCTGTGGGTCCTCAACAATCACTGAGAAACTGACGTAGCAGCGTCTGCTATTAAGTGTGGTTGGTACTGCTATACTCACATGGTAGTGGTAGTTTAGTTGCACGTACCAGAAACTCTGGCAGCTACTACCAGAGTCTGTATAGTGGCGACAGCCAGACTCCGCAAAGTACACATTTCCAAAACATAAAAGCAGCGCTTTCTATAGGCGCGCTTACTATATATATACGGAGAGTACAGAGTATCGCATGAAAGTATATCATATACGTCGTGGCGATGCTTATACTGTCAATACCAGTATATTACAACATACTATAATATATAAGTAACTCTGTTCTTGTGCTATGCAGCGAGTATGTTTGTTTCTAATAAGATGTCCTTGTAACCTCTAAACAAGTTTAAGAGGTAAACATATTGCTAAAAACGATTCTTGTGATTTATTTTCACAATAAAGTCAAAACATTCATTGAAATTGATCTTTCTAGCTAAAAAAGTCGTACACTCAGAAAGTTTTCATTGATGCCTACGAAACATGGCGTACTCTTATACTTTGAGTAGTTATTATGTAATTAGTAATAGCAATATTAGCGGATAGCGCAATAGCAACAAATAATAGCGTATATTTTTTAATGCGTCGAATGCTAAATCAAGATTTTGATGAACATTTTAAGGCCTATTATGTTATAATTGATGATAAAACAATATTAAAAGATGTACAAGAATCAATA
Source organism: Copidosoma floridanum (assembly GCF_036245765.1). Classification (NCBI taxonomy): domain Eukaryota; kingdom Metazoa; phylum Arthropoda; class Insecta; order Hymenoptera; family Encyrtidae; genus Copidosoma; species Copidosoma floridanum. Next base: position 21,981,323 of record NW_028321878.1, on the reverse strand, counting down.
AATATTTAAGAGTGTACTTTAGTACAAAAAGAGATAACAAATTTTGTTTGTACTAAGTACGGATTGTAAAATTTCTTTTATTTTTGTAAATAAATACAATTATCAAAACAAGTATGTAAAAACACTTCTTTTTAAAAAATAATTGTAGTTCAAATAATTGATACTCTGCAAATATCAAGTGCTTCTCGTACTTATGAAAAAACTGTTACACTACTCGTATGAGTATATAGTAGTTGTGACAATACTCTGTAGTCAGCGCTGCTTTTATGTTTTGGCAATTTGTACTTTGCGTAGTCTGGCTGTCACCTTTATACAGACTCAGGTAGTCGCTGCCAGAGTTTTTGGTACGCGCAACTAAACTGCCACTACCATATGAGTATAGCAGTGCCAACCACACTTTATAGCAGACGCTACTACGTCAGTTTCTCAGTGTACGGTTTGTCCCGTCTTCATCGTCAGTAATAAGACCTCTGGAGAGTGATAAAAATAAAATACATTCCACGGTAAATGAAATATTGTGGGAAAACAAGCTCTTCTACAAAATCATCCAGGAAGCTAGCCAAAACCTTGCTTTAGATAAGGCAATGTGGCGGGAACTAAATTACCGATTCACACATCACGAAATGATCCCAATGTCCAGACATCGCAGAAACGATGCTTACGAGCCTCATTACCGACAAGAAGCAGCTACAGACAATCATAGGATAATGTATGCAGTTTTTCCCGTGTTTACAAACCTTGGACGGAAGAACAGCCTCGGCAACTCACCTAACTATGGCACTTATCTAGATTGGAGAAGGGGATTTCCAGTCCAGAAGTCCTGCAGATAATGTTATCACCGCTACATTAATGACAGATTACATAATATACCGAAAAAAACATCACATGCGAGAAATAACAAATTGAAAATACAGAAAAAACAAATTAAAAAGAACGTCCAATGGTATAAATATCATATTTTGTATTTATTACTATCATAGTCACATATATATCATGTCAAGTTACATATATATCTGCTCTCTGTATCTATAGTGTGAGTCATGTATGTGCATCGGGCAGCACTTGGAACTGATACTCAGGTAGCTTTGTCGGAGATATGGTGATAAACGTATTACTGGAGAATGCCGATTTTATTTCCGAAATTACGGTTGAATACCAAGCATGACGAGCTTTCAAGATAATCCTGAGAAACTTAAACAATGGTCTTCAGCATCAAAGAGTAAGAAAGTTCCCAGAACACCCCGAATGGGATCGAGCCGAAACTCGCGAATAAGAGTAAACCACGATCAACACAGCTAGTATAACATACACTGGCCTTTTAGAGCGATTTTCATTAGGTAAAAAGAGTTATATAACTTCTCAGCAATGAAAATTTTATCTCCTAGACATTAAACCCTGAAAAGATTACTGTTTATGTACAATTTATTATTTCCAAGGTAATGGAGACGACCCCACTGCAAGATGCCAGCTCGAGTGCCCTAACCCAATACATCTTCGAAACACACATAGTAATGTTTTCCTGTACTGTGAGTCCATCTCAAATAAATTTGACTTCAGCATCGTGTCCAGCGATAATCATTTTTCTTTTCCCCTGACATCCCATCTGAATCTCATCATTACTTTCTAATTGCCTCAGCAACCTTCCACTATGATAATTTACTGTAAGAATAGTGTTGAAGAACAGTACTAAAGTATTAATCGCACAAATTAGGCGCATTTCCGGAGGCTAAACAAATCTATTGCTTAAATGTTATTTTAAAACACGGTTGTCATCAGTAAGCTTAAAAAAATACTAATTCGAAAGCACTATAACATAAGTCCTATAATTAAAAAGCAAAATACTTCTTAACTATAAACATACATTGTAATATGTAATACTAATACGTAAAGATAATATCTCGTACGAATGTAACCATAACTATATTTAAATTGTGTAAGACATATATCTTGTAACAGGGTGTCCGTATTCACTTATGGCCTGGATAGCCACAAATTAATACGAGGGATACTCTGACCGGAACTGTGTTTCCGTGCTTCGTGCAAGGGAAGGCTCACGCAAAGCAAAACAAACATTTACTGATCAAAAGAACGGAAACTATATTGTCTGCACTAGTACAAAAGCATACGCGTTTGTGTGTGTGTGTGGGTTTCGCTCGATCGTGTTGACGGCAATGCCTGTACGGTCGAGGAAGGCTTTCCTGTTGGGACCGACGGCCAGCGATTATTCGACCGGGCACAGAGAGAGATTATGCGGCTATTATGGTTTTCGCGCACGCACTGCGCTTACCTGGCTTTTCGCAGCCTCTCATTTGCACCTGCTCGCCTAGCAGTTGGCCTCTCAGCAGGAATATTCGACCTGGTGTCTAGTCGGTAAGCCTTCTCGTTGACGGTACGTGGCTACAGGAGCGGGCGAGGCGATGGCGAGGTTGTCCTCTCGTGGTTTGACAAACGTAGCGGGCGAGAGGCGCACACGTCTAATGGCCAAGAGCGTCTCCCGCTAATACTCATATCAAGACGCTTGTTTCTCCTTTCTCTCTCTCTTTCGCAGGAATTATCGCGCTCCCTTCCCCTCTCGCTCTCTCTCTGGCCTTTCTTTCTCGCGCAGTCTAGATGAGTGTAAACGGCGTTTGAGTATTAACCGCCCGTTACACCCCTGCCCCAGAAGATTCGTAACCCTGCGGATCTTCTTAATGGAGTCGCTCACTAAACGGCAAAGAGAGGAAGAACAGGATGAGCGTAGGAAGAGCAGTGCAAACATTTATCATAGAATGATAGAATAACTTCTGGAGTAAGCCTCTGGACACCGAGAGGGTCCATAAAACATGTAGACTCCTACTGGAGAGCTATTCGATGTACTGTACTTACTCGAATAACCCCACTCAGCTAGAGCTCCCTGGGGACGATGTCAGTGTGATTCCCTACCAAATTTCAGAAGTGGACTGTCTTGACACATGGAATAATAAAGAGTTTTATTACGAAGGGGTTAGATTTCCGGTCACACCAGGAAAAGTCACAAAAATATTAGTGGGTGCTGACATAGGGGAGGACGGATTCTGCAAACATTCGAAAGAGTATAGCAAGGTGGTAAAGGGGTCTCTTGAATTGATCCAATCCGCGGTTGTAGAGACATCAGACCTGCTTGGGAACACTCCCCTGAGGACACTTGATGGGAAGACTCTCACGTGGTCTCCCACCACTGAGTCCTCCCAAACAGCTGATGGGACTGTCGTTCTTTCCCTTCACCCGCGGACAATAAAATGTGCCTGGAAAACACTCCATCAGGGACCTGGGGCTTACGCAACAGTCAGGGGGAAAGGGGAATTCATAACTGTCCCAGAGCTATCAAGCGGCTTCCAACTTAGATCTAAGCTGAGAGCCTGCGGGTTGGAAGTATCAGAGACTGAAGATAAAAGTGTTTTCATTGCTAACTCTACTGCAATAGATGTGGAGAGAGCAGGAAGGGCGTTTAGAGGTCAATTGTCATCCTTAGTGACATCCGGGATATTAGGGTTAACATTCCTGTTCAAAAGTGAGATGGAACGGAATGGGGCCACAATTCTCTTGAACCAGTGCATTTTGAAGGGAATGATTCGAGAGGCTGTACTTTCAACCGGGGCGAAAAATCCGACTCGGGCAGCTCAGTCATTAGTGGGAACTCATGGGTGGACACTGGTAGTAGCTGGAGCTAGTGTTTGCCTCAAGCGATGCTCAGAGCACCCGGTCCAGATCAAGCCCCAACCAGTATGTTATTCGGATGTTCCTGTTGTGAAAAACACCAGTGATAGGCTGACGTTTATGGATGCAACAACTCATGTACTCAAATCATCCAGTTTTCAAATAGACTGCTCAGACACTGCCCTACCAGTTGTGAAGATCAGAGATACATACTATCAGCTGAAACCACACTTGGAGTCTGTGTCAGGTCTCAGTCCTATTCCAAGCCACATGCTTGAAGCTGAAAGAACAGCAACGGTCCCCTCAATAGGACTATACCCGGAGGAAACAGCTTTCAAGCTGGGCCATCATACAGATCACACATCCAGGAGAGAAGAGGTTGAGAGACAGCTCCTCAAGATAGGGGATGGTTCTTTCCACCACTTGCAGGATAGCACGGGAGTTCTTGGACATGTGGTTGACATTATATCGGATTCAGCACCCGTGCACTGGCTCACACTAGAGCTCTTAGTTATCTCAGTCTTGGCACTGTTGCTGACGTGCCTGCTTTGGCTTTTTATCTTCAGGTCGGGCGTTTGGAGGACAATCCTGACTCAACCCACAATGAACCAAACACAACTTCTGGCACTTGCCCACCTGCTGTCAAAGCAAGAACTCTAAATGAGAACCAGCCCAATCAATGATATAAAGAAAAAAAAAAAAAAAAAAAAAAATGTTCTCAACTTTTGCTTGGGCCGTTCTGGCCTCTATTCGGTTTGTGCTTGCCACGAAGCTTCTTCCAACTGCATCCTGTCCTGCAGTGGAAAACCACGGAGGGAGAGGATTTTAACAATTGGGTGGAGAAATGAAAACTCATCTGTGGTACGAAATGATTAGATGTGATCATGTATAAAAGAAGAGAAGGACACAAGTGTAGCATGTAATTCAAACAGAGAAAAAAAAAAATTAAATGATAATACGGAAGAAGAAAAAGATGTTCGGCGTGAGGTGCCTGTGGTCAGAAGGACCTCTTGATCTCTGGGATTTATTGATTTTTGCGGTGCCAAGTACCATCTGGGTAACGCTCCCACATGTTGTGATCCTTTCGGCGTGGGCAGCGGTCAGTACGCTTCACTAAAAAAAAATCCACAGCTGTGACAGAAGCCAATTCGCCCTGTGCTGGTGTACTCTGGCCAAAGGGCCGTTGGGTCGCTAGCAACGGTGCTCGGGTACCGGGGCCGACGGCAGGTGTCAGTGGTCGTAGGCTTCTCTGAGTGTGCGCGGGGGCTTTCCCTCAGCTCCTCCTCCAGGCGGTGTTGGCGTGCCTTGGAGTAGGCCAGCGCATCCTCGAAGCCCTCAAAGGCCGCTCTAATGTGTCGGGCTGAAACCTCATGAGCGTTGGAGTCTTCGTGCGCTCCATACTTCAGGAGATGTCGATGCATCGCACTCAGGAACTCCATAACCTTTGCCCTAGTTTCTCCGAGAGCGCAAGCGGCACTCTCCTTTAGGCGGCTTATCTCAGCCACGCTTCTCTTCCGCGCCAAATCATGAGGCGTAGGGGCCGGTGCGTGTAGCTCCTGAGTTGCCAAGGCTGCCTCTGAGTAGGGTGTGTTATTCTCGGCAGGGGTAGCCTGTGTGGCTTGATCCTCGCTTCTAGCGTCGCCTGGTTGCTCAGTGTAGGCAGCGTCTTCGGCCGGAATGGCCTTCGTGACTTCGAAGGCGGGTATGCCAGCTTCTGAAGTGACGACTTCCATGGGGTCGATGACGAGTATACTTGCCTCTGCTGGGCTGGCGTCTAGGGCCTCAGTTGCCGACGCAATGTTTTCGGTCGGCGCGGCCGCTGTGTGAGTGGCCGGCGCACCGATCTCTGCCAGAGTTTCTTCCATGGCCTCACTAGCCAGCGTTTCGCTTTCGGCTTGGGTAGCCTCAGCGACCTCGGAGGTTGAGACCGCGCTTACTGCCGGGGCGGCCTCCACGGACTCGGTGGCTGGCGTATCATCTCTGGCCGGAGTGGCCTCCTCATTCCCGCGGGCGGGTAAGCTGTCTTCCGTAGGGGTGAACTCCATGGGCTCAGAGGCCTGGCATTCACTTGCTGCATCATCAGGTTTCTCCGTGGTTGCGGCATCCTCGGTATTGACCGTCTCCCCTGTGGTCTCATACCACTCGCCTGACTGGTCCATGACGGGAGCGTCAGCCCATGAGATGCCCAGCTCGTCCACGTAGGCGAGGGATCCCACCTCGTCAGTCCTTGCGTGTGTAGGTGGCCGGTCAGCGTCCTCTGCGTCGGATAGCGGGTAGTCCGGCCAGGATGGCCCTAGGCGGGTGAGGCAGGCCGTGAGGTCATCTGCTTCCGTTAGCCAGTCTACGACCAGCGGCTCAATGGGGACGTAACTGGAGGACACCGTCATCTCTGCGGGCTTCTCTTGTTCGTCCAAGTGCGTACCCCTCAGCCGTTCTTCTATCTCGTTCTCAGGGGCTTGGTCCATTACTGAAAGGTGGTAGTGAAAAATATATGAGGCAAATGATGAAAACAGTTATGCGAGTAATTAATGAGATGTATGAAATGACGCATGAACGGTGTAGGAATGAATAAGAATAAGAATGAAAAAGGATTGGAGCTCGCAACTAGTAAGCCGACGCAGCGGCTTTCTTCGGGCGCCCCCTCTTGCGCTTCCCTGGCGCGTCAACCCGCAGCGGTTGGTCTACCTTTTTCTCAGGTTTTGTCGACTCGATGGCCTGTACACCCGGGTTTTTAGGCGGGCGCCCGCGCCTTCGCTTGATGGGTCCCGCAGCCTCGCTGGGATTAACAAGGTTATTCGACGGCGGGGCATTGGTCTTCGGGGTTGCGAGGGGCCTTTTTCGCCGGTGACCCCGATTTCTATTTACAGACTCGTCATCGCACAGATCTCCCGCAGTTACGCTCGCTTCCGGCGGGTCGCGCTTCGACGGTTCTTCGTTCTCCAACGGCGGTAGGGATAACTCTGCAGATTTTTCGTCTTCTTCGCTCTCTGAAGTGTCTTCCCTTGTCGAGTAGGCCTTCAGTTGTTGCACATGAACAGGGCCTTCTTTCACGCCTTCAGCGTTCATTAGCTCGTATGAGTTGGAGCCGGTATTCTTAAGGATGGTGTACGGACCAACGAATTTTGGTGCCAGTTTTGCCGCAAAGTTCTTACTGGCCGAGGATAGAACTCGATTCTCCTTCCAGACTTTGTCACCGGCCTGGAATTGTACGTCACGTCGGCGCACATTATAGTATTCGGCCTGTTGCTCTTGTGCTCGCCTCGCAGCATCGTAGGCTTCTTCGTGCAGGAGTGGCAGACGAGTCATTCGATCCTTCCATTCCTCGATGGCTTGCTGACCGAGAGAGTTCATTGCCATGTGGTCCGCTTGCCGCTTCAGAGCGTTTGGAGCCAGTGGCTCGCGGCCGTGGTTGAGCATGGCCGGGCTCGAGCCTGTGGATTGGTGTTTGCTTGTATTATAGGCAAACACGAGCTCGGCAAGCTTTCTATCCCAGGTACGGTGGTCTTTTTCGATGAAAGACTTGATCATTGTTTTGAAGACCCTATTGACTCGTTCCACCGGGTTTGCCTGTGGATGGTATGCGGGCGTGTAACAGTGTGTAATATTCCGTTCCCGCAAATAGTCGTCGATTAGGCGGTTTTTAAACTCCGTCCCATTATCGGTGAGAAGCTCCAGCGGCGCACCAAATCGCCAAATAATTCTCTCTTCAAAGGCACTTAGTACAGCCTTCGCATTGGCTTTTCGCAGGGGTACACACTCAATCCACCTAGTGAACAGATCTTCAAAAATCAAAATATACTCGTATCCGTGCGGGCTGCGTGGTAAAGGACCCATGATGTCAGCCGCGACGACCTGCCACGGGCCAGGAATTACGCGCCTGCCCATCAGACCCACTGGCAGCTTTTGTTCTACTTTAAGCTGCTGGCAGACCCGACACTTCCTCACGTGCTTGGCTGTGCTTTGATAATATTTAGGCCAGTAGTAGTGTCGGGCCAGGCGCGTGAAGGTCTTCCCTTGACCAAGATGGCCTGCAAACGGCTCATCGTGGCACTCCTTCAGCACTTTATTTCTCCCCTCCTCGGGTACGATAAGCTTCCACGCGTCCGAGTCGCCCAGCGTATTGTCAATTTTGGGGTCAGGGCGGTACACATAGAGTTGTCCACCAACGATTTTCCAGCGCGGAAAATCGGTGGGCGAGCGACTGACTTTCTTTAACCAGGCATTATACCAGGCGTCTTGCGTGATATCCGTAAGAGTCATCGCTCCAATAGGGAGCTTCTTCTCTTCTTCGTTCCCAGCGCGAAAGTCGTCCGGTCGGGTTATGCATATTGCGCAGCCACCGGAGGCTACTGTGGTCCGTGATGACCTTGAAATGACTTCCTTCTACATACGGGCGGAACTTGTGTATAGCCAAGAGCACAGCGAGACATTCCTTCTCAGTCACGCTATAATTCTTTTCCACTGGCGTTAAATTGTGGCTAGCATACTCGAGCACTCGCTCCTGCTCGTTGACCTCTTGCGTGATCACGGCGCCAAGTCCAACATCACTGGCGTCTGTTTGAATAGTGAACGGCGCGTCGACGAGGGGCCTTTGTAGCGTGGGTGCCGAGGCTATAAGAGCCTTCGCATGCTTAAAAGCATTCTGTTGTACCTCGGTCCACTTAAACTTACAGTCTTTCCTTAGTAGTTGGGTCATGGGATCAATGACAGAAGCATAATCAGGCATAAACTTCCGGTACCAGGAAACCATGCCTAGAAAGCGACGTAACTGCTTTAGATTCCGGGGCGCCTGATAAGTTAGAATTGGCTTAATCTTCGTTGGATCAGGGCGAAGGCCTTCACGGTTTATAAGGATTCCAAGGTAGCAAACCTCCTCACGACAGAACTCACTCTTCTTTTTATTGATTGTGAGTCCCACGGCTTTTATCCTCTTAAGTACGTGTTCGAGCCACTTCAAATATTCCTCGAAAGTCTCGGTGACAATAATAATGTCGTCAAGATAAGCGTAGGCGAAAGGCTCTAGTTCAGGACCAATCACCTTGTCGATCAGCCACTGGAACGTGGCCGGGGCTGAAGTCAGGCCATATGGCACTCTGCAAAACTGAAATATGCCCTTTCCCGGTACGGTAAACGCGGTGATCTTGCGGGCGCACTTGGACAGTGGTATTTGGTGATACGCGCTGCTCAAATCTAGTGTAGAGATGAATCGAGCTTTGCGAAGCTTGCGCAGAATTGTCTCCATGTATGGTAAGGGGTACGCGTCCGATTCTGACACAGCATTTACTTTCCTGTAATCGACACAGAAGTGATAATCGCCACTTGCTCGTGCATCTCCTTTTGCAATTTCACTGACACCGGATAATAACGTTGTTTAATCGGCTTTTTCGTGGTCAGCCCAATATCGTGCTCGATCCACGAAGTACAGCCAAGAGGTGCTTCATCGCTTGTAAGGCTGTCGACTAGCCGGCAGACTTGCTCCTTTTCCAAGAGCGTCACGTCAGCAAGGCCGATTGAAGCCAGTTGAATTTTATTCCCTGATTCAACTGCCGCGATCTCAAGGTCAAATCTCTCGCTCTCTCGCAAAATTTGGCCTGCATATGCATCGAAGACTACCCGAAAAGCTCTCATGAAGTTCATGCCTAGGTAGCAATCGTCCTTCATGTCGGGCAGGATCGCAACTTCGATCTCCCTCGTTTGTCCTGCGAACTTTATCGGGAGGACTACATAGCCTGCACATCGGGCTACACTGATACCCGCTAGGTCAGTTCCGTGTCCGTAATGGGGGCTCAGAACCCGGCCGCATGCGCTGGCTAGTTGCAAGCCTATCTTGCCCATCACCGTTTGCTTCGCACCGCTGTCTACAAGGGCTTGAAATTTGTACCCCTATAACGTGAGTGGAAGCCAGCACCGGCCCTTCTCTTCCCAATCTCGCTCTGGGACCTCCTCCTGGTGCACTTCAGGAGGAGGGGGGCTGAGGGGCACTAGAAATGCTCGCAAACGAGGGTTGTGAATCCCAAGGAAGTGTAATTCCCTCGCTTACGCTCCCGGGTTGGCGTTTCCCGGATTGCAGGGGCAGTTCAGGAAGCGATGCTTTGTAGAGTTACAGCCGAAGCACCGTGGCTTCCCTGGCGTGCGTTCAGCTGACGCCACGCCACGCCTTTGGCGCCTTGGCTTTTTATTGTTCGTGTCCTCTTCTTTTCTTGGTTGCGTTGTCTTCCGCTGTTCTACCTCTTCGTTCCCTTGGTCGTCACCATTCCGGCTGGAGTCATTTCTTTCCTGTTTTGCCCAAAAGAGTTGTTGCAGCAATTTTTCATTGGTGCGTCTGTTGGCTTCTTGTTCTATAACCAATTTCTGTAGCAGGCTCAAGATTGTCGGGTTGTCGGCCGTTTCCTTCACATCTACGGCGCCGATTTTTGGGGATGGCTTGGGTTTCTTTGACACCGGTACTATTCTTGGACAGGCTAACTCTGGTAGCGCAAAGTACTCTGGCGCTGGAGGTTCCTGAAAGGTTTCTTTGACCTGTAGCAGCCGTTCGGCCTCCACGGCTTGAGTTTGCAGGTCCCACGAGTCGCGCACCTCATGCCGTTTAATACACAGCTGCAGTTCCGGCCTTATATCGGCAACAAGCAGATCGACTTCTGCTTCTGCATCCATCGGTGGGTCTAATCGACGCAACATCACCGTAAGTTGCGTTAGATAGCCCCGTACTGGCTCACCGTCGTATTGTCGGCGCATTAGCGTGTCCTGCTTCAGCTTGTGCTGCAAACCCTTGCCGATGTCGAACCATTTACTTGCTGCGGTCACAAATTCTGCCCAGGTTCTCCATCTCCATTTCTCGTTGCGAAACCAGAGGAGCGCATTGTCGCTTAGGAGCGCGGGCACCGCTCGAAGCATTTCGTCGTCCGAAAGGTTGACGAACTCTCGGCATTCCTGTACTTTTGTGTAAAAGCCGTCAAAGCTCTCTTTGCTTTCCCCTGTGAACTTGAGATCCCACTTACGCACTACTTGGCCCAGATCGCGAATTTGTTCTCTGTTGTTGAAGCTGCCAGCCGCTTGAGCACTACCTGTAGTTATCTCCCTCCCCCCCCCAGGCTGGACAGAAGTCCGATGCCGATGGAGTGGAGCGGCTAGAAGGCTTCTGCTTGCCTAAGTCTGCTGTTTGATGACCAAAACCCTCGCTATTAAAATAGTGCTGTGTAAAGGTGTCCTGAAACTGTACTTTATTGCTTTCGCAATTTGTGAGGCAGACTTGATTTGCACCTAATATCGACGAATTTCTAGCGGGCCTAGTGCTACTCTGCAACTCTTTGTATCTTTTCAACTCTCTTTCTTGGTACTCCCGGTTGAGATGCAAATCATCTATTTGCTTCCTCATCTGTAGAACTTCGTTGGCAAATTCCGCAGGTACAACAAACGGTTTGCCACCGCTGGTCGTGAGTTTAAAGACTTCTTCATTTTCTTCTTCTACTGAACTTACGTAGGGCGTATCTTTTAGGGGATGGCCTGGAGTTCGCACAGCTGGTGTCTTCCCTTGTTTTTTTGTTTTGTCGTAGACGTCGGCCGATTCCTCGTCGTTGTCTCTTTCAGACTCCTTGGAGTGATTCTATTCTATTAAGCAGGTGTGGTGTAGATTTTGTTGCACTGCTTTTTCGTCTAAAATTTGCAGCGGGTGGACATCTTCGCCATTCTCTCCCTCGCTTTCCTGAGGCATTTTGAGCTCTTCATCCACTGCAGTCTCAATGAATGAAGAGTGAGTGGCACAGCGTCTAGTCCTGTCTTCGACTGGATTGATTTCCCTAGTAAAATCTTGGGGAATATATTCTCCGGACAACCAGCGTGCAAGTCTGGCAGCTTTATCAATCCTCGATCCGTCCGAACGCAGTTCTAAATTCTTCATTATCTCTTCGCAGGTTGGTCGACCTACGACATCCAGGCAATAATTTTCTATGATCTCTTTGGCCTGTGGCCCGAGTTCGCTCATCTTCCTGTAAAACGGCGGCGCAACAAATATATTAAAAAAAATTGGACGTGTAGCTGAGTGTAACTCACTCTGAGAAGAGAAAAGAATCGGGGAGCTACAATTAGGGCTGACTCTACGCTCAACTGTAAGTTTAACGTAATTGAGAGCTCTTTTAAGCTTTACAGCTTGTCATAAAAAAAAAACAAAAGATTGAAGAAAAAAAAAATTTAATAGAAATTACTTCATCGAAGAAAAAATTTTTAATCTAAATTTAAGCACGACAACTGTAACTCCCTACTAGTGTAAAGTGTATGTAGTACAGGAACAGATAAATAAAACTATGTTTTTGTGTATCTGCCTACACACAGCTACTCGTCTCCGCTTTTACGCACACGGTCAACAAGGCGTTCAGCCAAGCGCGATGTTGCTTGAAGCCGAAAAGCAAGCTTGTACGCCTTGACTTGGGCTTTGTCAACAAATCAAATGTAGTATTCTAAGCATTTATCGAAAGACACACGTAATGCAAGATAACTTCTAAAGATATAATCTATAAGAAAATCAAAACAATCTATTGCTACAAAAAGCCCAAGCCGAGGAACTATACACGGGTTATGTATGTTCACAATACATGTAAGTCCTCGTTGACTGACAACAACGTGACACGCTCTCGTGCTCTTAGAGACCTATCGACTCTCTCTCTGGCCACGCGCGAGTCGAGGCACGAATTTCAACACACGCAGCCTTAAAAAATCCGAAGCGCACACACACTACACTAAAGTGCATTAAGTTGTAACTAACACGATAAAATAAAACGCTGATTTACATAAATATCATCTAAGGAGTGTAAGGCCTCTGCCGAGCATCTCATGCAAACCACAAGGTCAGGCGCCAGTTGTAACGGGGTGTCCGTATTCACTTATGGCCTGGATAGCCACAAACTAATACGAGGGATACTCTGACCGGAACTGTGTTTCCCGGGCACCCACGGAGACACACTTGCGTTACAACGCGGACAGCGAGTCCGCTTTTCCTCGTTCACGTCTGCTTGCTGAGGGGCCAGCTCAGCTCTGGCTCAGCTCAGGACGCTCGCGCGGTGGTGTTTACGAGCGAGCCCTCGGAGGTGGCAGAATAAGGCCGATGCCCAGCTTACATCTCCCTTCTGGACGCCAAAATTGCTATGGATAAAACCTGTAAGAAAAGAGTAGCTGGAAGGGCTTCGTGCAAGGGAAGGCTCACGCAAAGCAAAACAAACATTTACTGATCAAAAGAACGGAAACTATATTGTCTGCACTAGTACAAAAGCATACGCGTTTGTGTGTGTGTGTGGGTTTCGCTCGATCGAGTTGACGGCAAAGCCTGTACGGTCGAGGAAGGCTTTCCTCTTGGGGCCGACAGCCAGCGATTATTCGACCGGGCACAGAGAGAGATTATGCGGCTATTATGGTTCTCGCGCACGCACTGCGCTTACCTGGCTTTTCGCAGCCTCTCATTTGCACCTGCTCGCCTAGCAGTTGGCCTCTCAGCAGGAATATTCAACCTGGTGTCTAGTCGGTGAGCCTTCTCGTCGACGGTACGTGGCTGCAGGAGCGGGCGAGGCGATGGCGAGGTTGTCCTCTCGTGGTTTGACAAACGTAGCGGGTGAGAGACGCACACGTGTTTTCCCTACCTATACCTAATCCCTTCTGGCCTAATGGCCAAGAGCGTCTCCCGCTAATACTCATATCAAGACGCTTGTCTCTCCTTTCTCTCTCTCTTTCGCAGGAATTATCGCGCTCCCTTCCCCTCTCGCTCTCTCTCTGGCCTTTCTGACATGACTTAACAAACCCTTTACTAATATAGTCACTCAGGTTATTTTCGCGTAACTTTATGAACTTATTTAGTTCTTTTTGCTTTTACACTACGCAAATAAGGTTATGTCACTGGCTTTGAAGTTGTGTTAATTGTGGTTTCATCATTATGAATACTAGTTTAAGCTGTTATTTTCAAATTTTGTGTTACTGACCAATACCATATTTATGTATTTTACAGCTAGTGCAATTTTTGTAGTTTTTAAGTTTAGTATCCTTGTGAGTGAGCAAACTTGTATTATTTGGCATCTACTGTGCATTGGTTTCTCAAAAGTCCCAACATTACCCTTTTTTCTGGCACCAGATGGTGTTTATACAGTTGCACGAAACAAGTCTGTGAGTAGGCCCATACAAATAAACCGCGCATCTTAGAGGAAACTTTGCCAACATCTTGAGAGTGGGGTAAGAGCTGGAGGATCTTTGTCCTTTTTAACACCGCTTCCTTTCTAATATGGTAAGCATATGATGCATTTTTTTTCTAGTTGCTTACGTCTAGTAAATTTATTGTACAAAGTTACACTTATTTTATCATGAGTTGATGTAGTTCTTAAAAATATTGAACAAAACATACCCAAAGTATAATTATGAGGTATAAAAACCAAAAAATCGATACAAAAATGATCATATACTTGAGAGTCAATACTCTTCAATTGCTGTACGTTCCACTCGTAACTAATACAGTTTCTTTTAAGTCGATCAACACGGTGTGAGACAGCAGGTGCCAACTCATAACTGTTAAAGAAAACTTCGTGTTTGCTGGTATCGACATAGAAGACAACTCAATGCGTGCCGGGTCTTGTGCTCTTGTGTGCATTAGCTATAAGGGTACACGGTCTCGTCTAAAAAAACGGCAGCTAGTCTGCTGGAAGTATCTCGACTGTCGGTGTCAAAATTTGCCGGAGCACTTTTTGTATTTGTAGTGAGTTCATCTTTCCCTATTTTGGCGTACGCAGTAGATACAGTAGAGTCCCAAAGGTTAATTATTTTCTTGAGGTCTTTGACCTCTTGTGCAGCAGCAGCAAGAATAAGGGACCACAAGATAAAGAAAAAAGGTATGTAACAGCGCTTAAGTAGTGGTAGTAGTGCGTATAAGAAAAGGAGTGATAGTGGTGGTGGTGGTAGTGGTAGTGAAACCGACTGATTTCCGCGGTCAAAAAAAGCACACAGAGACGAAAAGTCAAAAGGGCAAAAGTATTTTATTCAAACACTAAAAGTTGGACAGTATTTATAACAACGTTTCACACCAAGGACACATCTGAACTCCCGCTCGTCTCCTCGTCTCTTTTTATAAAGCTAACTCGTTGTTAAGGGCAACGATACCAGTTTTTCAAACAAATTGTCATTTGTTTTTGTTTTGTTTCATATTAGCGCAACAGAAGGTATCCCTAATTCTCCTTCCCCTTTCCCCGTAAATAATCGTCCTTCCCTCGTGAGAACGCCCCTCGATCACGTCCACGAGAGGAAAGCACCTCCTAATCCCTCCTTCTCCTCACCTCGTGCTTTCGGCATCAAAGCCGCGCTTTGAGCCGATAGGCAGCCTTGAAGGTGCCTCCTTTACCAACCTTCAAGCATACGAATACCGAAATAAGCATAGCTGTACCATTCGCTATGTTGAGACGTCCCCACGAGAAAAGGAGTATAAAATGTATTGTTAACGAGGAGACAAGCGTTTTACAATAATTAAATAATTACAAAACTTTGTTGGGAACAGGTAGTAAAAGGAAGGTAATAAAAAGAAAGAAAAAGAGATTCTTTTAAGACATTGAAATCCACAACTATGTGATAATTTGAGTCCATTTCTAACACGTTGTCAAACTCCGAGGAAAGAACACAATTTTTCGTCTGTGTCAGTGGCAACTAACAGATTTGGTATATGATCGAATACAAAAAGACAATGCCTTTTTTGATAATCTTATCTGTAAATGCTATTTTCCTCATGTATGTAATGAATTCTGGAGCCCAAAAATAATGTATGATAAGCTTCAACGTATATAGATCCGCTTCCTGTAAAAGTAGGTTGTAACAGTTTGCTCGGAAGGTGTACCCCATCCATATATGATGACAAAAAATTAATAGAGTAATTTTTGTAATTCAAGAAGTTAAGTATTTGCCCCCGTTGAAAGCTTTGTTGTCAGCGAATCCTAGGATGATTTTTTGATAACTGTCCAAGAATAGCGTTTTCTCAACAGTCGCTTGTAATACCGCTGTGCATAGTAAATGACTTAGCTTTCACACGGGTGATTGGATATTTTTCAGTGCTTGCTGGGGTCTTTGAATGTGTCATCAAAACTGTGGGGCTAACTCTTACTCGTTGTACGAGAAGTGTTGCTACGGTAATACTAAATGAATAATTCTTTGTTAATGCATTCAATAAACAAAATGCATCTTTCGAACAAACCAGACGAAAGCAAACTTTCACACCATTTAATAAGTTTATCTTGATTTAATATGCCACAATGCAAATGACCAATCAAGCTCACTATCTTACCATCCTCTTTTATAAACTCTTGACATTTTGTGAGGAATGCATATTTTTCTCTGACCCAGATAGTTTATCTATCTCACCAACTACATCAGTTTCCTATAAACTCGTAGATAAGTAAGAAGTCTTTACTGCTGGTCCCTAATTTAATAGTATTCCGATGTATACTGTGTATAGGGAAGCATTACTATAAGGAATCACTACTTTTTGATTAAAATATACGTCAACTTCATTAAATATACACAGAGAAAAATATTGTGATAATTCAGTATGAAAAAAATCCTTACTATATTACCACAAAAGTTTCGTGCAAGGCCAGTATTGAATTGCGCGAAAGCAGTACGGCAGTATAGCATGCTACTATAGTAATGGTTGTGTACTCTTTTTGTACAAAAATTATAATTTAGGAGTCGTGGCACCCAGCTATTGCAGTACGGCAACTCATCATTCTAGTTTTGCTCGAGTGGCATGCTTTAACAGCATAGCTTGTGAGCAAACTTGGGTTGCTACTTAAGCTACTGCTGCTTCTGACTCCCTAACATACTCTTTCTGCTACGTTCACGTACTGTAACAGCATGTGGTCACCAGCAAATTGAACTCGTGCTGTCAGTTTGATGTTTGTATATATTATAGACAGGTATGTTAGTTAGTCGTATCTGTGAAATTTAACTTACCAGTCAGTACGAGCTGCTCATCTGAAAACCTTTACAGTCACAATAGATTTGTTCAAGCCACTTTTGGTTTGGTTCGGTTCTCTTAACAAAGTATACCTATGTATACAGAAAGTTCTGTTTGGTTCGCTATGTTATATAGGTATGCTTTTATAGGCTAATTGTTATATAGGCTAAGAGAACCGAACCGATCCAAAAGGAGCTTGAACGAATCTGTTATTTTTTTTGTTTATTTACTAAAGAGACAATATATACTATCGTTTTTTAGATTTTCTTTACTACTATGAGGTAGTTTAAAATATATTAGTTACAAGATGTAACCTTCACCTAAACGACGCCACATCCATAATTGTTTATTGATTTCCTCAGATGCAATGAATATTTGTAAACATCTGAATAAAGGATTAGAAAAGGAAACGTAGCTTTATTAAGATATTTGTATTATGAATATTTTGTCAAATTGTTATTAATCTGTTTCATACAAAACTATTGCTGTTTTAACACTTGTACTATCATAGTTGTTTTTAAGATTTAAAAATTAATCTTAAACATGAAACAATTTATTGAAAATACTTTAAGATGGACATGATAGTTATCACAGAGTTAAGTTTTTGATTTAAATTTGAATTAATCAGATATTTAAAGTTTCCGAAACTTCTGGAAATAAAATTTTCACTAAAAATATATTAATAATATTCTATAAGTATATTTAATATGAACTGATTTATTAAGGATTTTTTTTTTTCAATTTCTTACAATTTTTCAAAGCAATAGAGTAACACCTATATCATCTCCATTATTTGTGATGATTTTTAACAAATTATTTTCAAAAAAGTTAAAAAACGACAAGTATTACTTTACTTAATGAAAACAAATTTTTAAACAGTCGATCTTAGATTCACGAAAACAATTTAATTGTCGGACATTCTATTGAATTAGGTAGCCATATATTATCTTTAAGAATGTAAGAAAGAATTAAAAAAGTTTTAACTTGTATTCTTTTGAGAATGCCTCAATAATAAATCAACAATTTTGTAAAGTAATCTATTTAAAAATGTTCAATAGAGCAGTAGTCATCCATATAGTTGTACACAAGCTAGTTCAATACGCCATGCATTTGCACACCTATATATATTATACAGGACTTATGGGGCTATGTCTATAAGTCAGCACCACGATTTACATTTGCTAGTGACCACATACTGTTACAGATTCTCAACGTTGTCATACCATTTTGAGCAGTGGGTATGCATCGAAAAGCATACAAAAAGCTATTTATTACTTCCCTATTGAAAGGTGAGAAAATAGTAGATAAATTATCGAACTCACGGCCACACTTGTACGTCTGCTGTACGTATACGCAACAACACATGTGTGTGACACGTGCGGAGCATACAAGGTAAGTGTTTCAGCACTGAGATTCTCTTTAAACTGATAATTACTGGCATAGTCTTAACATAACACCAACTGTCAAGTGCAAGCTGGTTACGTTGTATGATAGGGAATAAATTTTTTGTCAATGAAATTAGTAGGTAAACCATGGCGGTTCTGGCACCCCCCCAGCTCCCCCCTGAGGTAGTGGTGGGGGAAGAGGCTCTAGCTATAGCTGTGGGTGGAGAAGAGGCAGTGTAGGAGAGGCGGTGGTGGGGGCTGATCGGACGGTAGAGGAGAGGCGGTGGTGGGGGCTGATCGGGCGGTGGGAGAAGGGGCACGGGCGGTGGGTGGTGCGGACTACTCGGATGGTAACGTCAGGGGAAGGGGGCCTCTTCCGGATGCTGTGATGTTGGATGGTATTGATAGCTCCCTTCCTTTCCGACCGCGAATCAAGCTCCGACGTCATCAGGATGGGTCCGAAAGGTGTAGGTGTAACAAGCCCAACGTATAGCGCGAGAGGAAGATGATCAAGCATGAACGTGTATCAGTGGATGTAGCGGATCGCGTATCCCGTTCAGCTGCGACCAACGTTGGCTCACTCAACGCAGTACCTTGCCAAGTAAACGGAGCTATTATTTCTTATCCATACGGATGTGTTAGCCGTGGCCGATGACTTTTCGCTTCTTATTTATAGGCGTATAATGTTCCAGTGTAATATTTTTTTCTTAGCAAGAGCGGGTGCAACGAGTCATGCTAGGATACACGTATGTGTAAGCCGTGGCCGATAACTCTTTGCTTCTTATTTAGGCGTATAATGTACCAGCATCATATTTTTTTCTCAAGAGCGGGCGTATCGAGTGATGCGTGTTGCCAGAGAACATGTATACCATTTTATAACCGAAAGCGTATCCCAACATTGCTTAGCTTACTCCTCTTCACCGCAGTACCTCGCCAACGAATAGAGTCAATTAATACGATAAAGTAATTTTAATTGGCGCAGTAATAAGGAGGCGTGAATGAAAAAATCGACATAGATTCATAAAGAACTAATTTATTGCATAAGTATTGTGTATCAGGTGTACATTGATTAAAAATATCGTTTTGTCGTTGCTGCTCTATTAAAATCCATTTTTTCAAAGCTGTAGCATTTTTCACAGCACAATGAACTGAATTAAATTGGTGATTCATGCATTCGATATCATCCATACTAATTTTTTTAAAGCTGGACCTTGCTTAATATTATAAATGTACCTATAAAAATAATTATATTATGCAAATATTTAGTAAAGCGTATAATCATACTATGAGTAATGTACCTATTAAATAGCACACGGCGCAACCATTCGATTTTTTCAAGACCTTTTACGTAAATAACATCATCTTCTTTAATAATGGCTCAAAAGATTGTAGCTAGATCCTCGTAGGGAACTTCCCCTGAGCTCCAACGAAGACCGTGGTAATTAAACTCCAACCATCGATTTTCTCATTTGTTCTTAGGTAAGAGCTGTGCCCAAGAATATGGGGGCTTAAAGACAAAAATTGACGGTGTAGCATTTTCTTGTAGAGGTATAATAGCAACCTCTTTAAAAATAAATTTATGCATGCATTAGCCGTGACTGATTATTCACCGCTTCTTACTAAGGCAAATAATGTACCAGCAGAATATCTTTTTCTTAGCAAGAGCGGGTGCATCGAGTGATACGAGGCCCACATACACGCAATAATTTTCGTACAGCGATGGGAGGAGGGGCACGGGCGGTGGGTGGTACGGACTACTCAGATGGTAACGTTAGGGGAAGGGGGCCTCTTCCGGATGCTGTGACGTCGAATGGTACTGACAGCTCCCTTCATTTCCGACCGCGAATCAAGGCCAATGACTTTTCGCTTCTTATTTATAGGCGTATAATGTTCCAGTGTAATATTTTTTTCTTAGCAAGAGCGGGTGCAACGAGTCATGCTAGGATACACGTATGTGTAAGCCGTGGCCGATAACTCTTTGCTTCTTATTTAGGCGTATAATGTACCAGCATCATATTTTTTTCTCAAGAGCGGGCGTATCGAGTGATGCGTGTTGCCAGAGAACATGTATACCATTTTATAACCGAAAGCGTATCCCAACATTGCTTAGCTTACTCCTCTTCACCGCAGTACCTCGCCAACGAATAGAGTCAATTAATACGATAAAGTAATTTTAATTGGCGCAGTAATAAGGAGGCGTGAATGAAAAAATCGACATAGATTCATAAAGAACTAATTTATTGCATAAGTATTGTGTATCAGGTGTACATTGATTAAAAATATCGTTTTGTCGTTGCTGCTCTATTAAAATCCATTTTTTCAAAGCTGTAGCATTTTTCACAGCACAATGAACTGAATTAAATTGGTGATTCATGCATTCGATATCATCCATACTAATTTTTTTAAAGCTGGACCTTGCTTAATATTATAAATGTACCTATAAAAATAATTATATTATGCAAATATTTAGTAAAGCGTATAATCATACTATGAGTAATGTACCTATTAAATAGCACACGGCGCAACCATTCGATTTTTTCAAGACCTTTTACGTAAATAACATCATCTTCTTTAATAATGGCTCAAAAGATTGTAGCTAGATCCTCGTAGGGAACTTCCCCTGAGCTCCAACGAAGACCGTGGTAATTAAACTCCAACCATCGATTTTCTCATTTGTTCTTAGGTAAGAGCTGTGCCCAAGAATATGGGGGCTTAAAGACAAAAATTGACGGTGTAGCATTTTCTTGTAGAGGTATAATAGCAACCTCTTTAAAAATAAATTTATGCATGCATTAGCCGTGACTGATTATTCACCGCTTCTTACTAAGGCAAATAATGTACCAGCAGAATATCTTTTTCTTAGCAAGAGCGGGTGCATCGAGTGATACGAGGCCCACATACACGCAATAATTTTCGTACAGCGATGGGAGGAGGGGCACGGGCGGTGGGTGGTACGGACTACTCAGATGGTAACGTTAGGGGAAGGGGGCCTCTTCCGGATGCTGTGACGTCGAATGGTACTGACAGCTCCCTTCATTTCCGACCGCGAATCAAGGCCAATGACTTTTCGCTTCTTATTTATAGGCGTATAATGTTCCAGTGTAATATTTTTTTCTTAGCAAGAGCGGGTGCAACGAGTCATGCTAGGATACACGTACCCGATTAGAAAAAGTCTACGGCCCACCGGCGACTACCATACGGGCCGTAGACGGTACGCCGGACATAATACTCCTGGCCCGTGTAACGCGTGTGATCAGGTACGTGTACGGACAGTACACGGCACCCGTCACTCATGGCTCCCGTGTACTGCCCGTACCCTGACCGTAAGCGGTCCGTACAGTATATATAGCTATGAAGGTGAGCAAAAATAAGCGGTTAAATTTATGCTAAACACTATGTCTTGCAAATAAGGCACGACCAATCTACAAGATACCAGAGCAAAAAGTGTTATTTGAATAATAGAATTCAATTTTAATATTCTTCCGTTATCATATGTTAGTGAGTATTTGTATCAATACGATAACTTTGAATTAAAACTAACAAATGCTTTTTTATCCATTTTAAAACGTTTTTTGATATTAAGTGTCTTCATAAAAATACTATAGGTAAAATTAGTCATTAAAAAAAGTGTATTTTTAGAAAATCTACAATGGATGACAGAATAAATAAACGTATAAATAGACATTTATTACACATAAGATGTGTTCGAGGGGATCACCTTTCCAGTGCAGCCTAAGCAAGTTACAAAATTTGAAAAACAGAACACAAGTACAAGTCAGTTATGACGAAGTGGACTCTGCAAGTGGAAGCAGTAGTGATAATCATAAATACGCAGATCTCTACGTGTGGCCTTGTCCCTGGCTCTCTTGGATAAGAGGATAGAGATTAAAAATCAACACTAATCAATTTTTTTTGTGATTATTTTATTAATACACATAAAATAATATCACTCCTCTCATCTAAGAGTGAAAAAAATTGGTTGACCGTCATCGCCAACTCTACTTAATTTCATAAGAATTGGTTCTCCCAACCAATTCTCTCCAACTTGCATCGCGTCCAGCTGCTGCTTCTGTGGCTGAGGTTGCTGTTGAGGCTGCGGTTGTGGAAAAAAAAAAAAAAAAAAAAATCATGAAACCTCATTTTTTTAATTAAAAATTTTAATTAAAAATTTTAATTAAAAAACAATATACCTGCCACTGCTGCTGATGCTGCTGCTGCTCCAGTTTTGGACCCTGCTGTAGAGTAAAAAAAAGATGTTCAACAAAATGGTTTTATTATAATTTAAAAAATTATTATGGATATTGCAACTGTTTATTTCACTTACAGGTATTCCGTTAACATCATCCTTATTTGAATTTTTTTTTTTTTTTTTTGGATGAAGAAAAGAGCTTGACTGGTGTCGTTGTCAAAAGTTTTAGAAACAACAATTCCATAAAAAAGTAAAAAAACCACATTAATAGCGCATAACAATTACAAGAAGATTAATTTTATCAGTCAATGTTAAGGAACAGCATACTACAAAACACTTTTCAACCATTGACTATTTTAAAACAATTTTTTGTTTAAAGTGTTCGAAAGATAGTATACATGAAATTGATTAATTCAAAAAGTATATTTTCATATTACTTAGAACTTTTACATCTAACACTTTGTAAAATTTTCAAATTTATTCTTTTGTAGTCAAGAACAATTTTTACTATTTCTATATCTATTTTCATATTAATTTTAGCATTAAAGAATCTCTGCATTGCATATCAGAGTAAAAATGTATTCTACAAAAAATTGTATTTTATTCTAATCTATAACTGCGTCTTAGATCGTTAGCGTATAAAATATACGTGCAAGAAGTTGAGTACTATACTTGAGTTACTTCAAAAATTTGTTAACGCACACATATACATCGTGTGACCAACTCAAATCACCCTTATACTAGCTTTAAAAGTGTTGTTATTCTATCAAAATAGATGATTTATAAGTTATTACACTTTCTAGGACAAAAAAATATAATGCTCTGAAAAAAATATTCAAGGCACTCCTAAGATTGGACATGACTAAAAAAGATAATTAAAAAAATTTTTAAACTGATTGTAACATAACAATGTGATGATAGTTAAAAATAATGACACTTATTTATCACTACTGCTGTTGTGATCACTATTGCTGCTTACTTCTACTGTTATAACTCTCTATCAATTAATTTTTTGTACTATAGTAAATTTAGCCATGTTTATCAATAGCAAAGATTAACTATGAATGTAATGATAGTTAAAAAATACTCACACTTATTTATCACTACCACTGTTGTGATCACTATTGCTGCTCACTTCTTCTGTTATAACACTCTAACAATTAATTTTTTAGTACTATAAAAAATTTAGCTATGTTAATAAAAAGCAAAGACGAACTGTGAAGCATGGGCACTTTCCTGAAATACTGTGCCTTGACCGGTCATGTGGGGTCTTTTATAACATCGTACTACTCCCAAACTTTTCCTCTTTGACGGCTAAAAAGTGGCGTTCCAACCTGGACACAAACATACATTGTAATCGTTCACATGTGCACGTGGTTGTTTGAGGGACTTTTATTTTTATAATTCTTATTTATGGTAAGATGAAAACCATTGTTAAACCGCTAAAAGAGGGTTAGTCATTTATGTTATTGAAAAAGAAAGCTGTTACTTGAGAGAAGGGTGGACCTAGTCCTTACCAAGTGAGTCAACGATGTATATTGTTTTTATCGTTTAAAAATATATATCACATTTTCTTTTTCCATGTTTAAAAGAATAGTGAACAAAGACAGGAAACAACTTTATTACTCTACGCTAGTATATGGTTTCATTCGTGGGATTTTTGAATGCTAGTTCGTGGCCTGTCGACAAGGTGTAATGCGAAACTTTTAGATAACTGTTACACATTATTTTGCTGTAAAAACTATCGTTTAGGAAAAAGTGTGGACTTGATCCAGAATTGATGAGTCAGTGAATTATATTATTCTCCATCATTAAACATTTAACTGTTGCAAAAAAAAGTTTTTACCAACATTACGTATTACTTAACATCTAAAAGTCATGTTGAACGTAAATGCCAGTAATTATACATAATATACTCTGATTAAAGTAAAGACAAGAATATTGTGTAAATTTAATTTAATCAGTATACAGTCTGAGTGTATATCAAACTATACGGATAGGAAATATACATTAATACAGTTATCTCACTCCCAGTAATAGTTAGAATTATACAAATTGTTTTAAAGTGGACAAGTTACTGTGTTGAAGATAAGCAAGCCAGTGTTCAAAGCTTTACCTGCGTTGCTTATTTATAAGAGCAAGCAGACGCAGAGCTATAAAAATATTTTTTCTAGAAAAAACCCATTTTTGTCGAGAAAGTCATATATGTCGTATGAAAAACATAAGTGTGTGTAGAGGAGAAAGGGATAATAGTAAATGTACAAATAAATTTTCTACCTCTACAGATCCTTTTATATTTTTGGCAGAATCTGCTGTTATAGGAATAAAAAAGAATAATTTTTAACATAGCTGTTAAGACACAAAATATGCTGATGGTTTTTCTCTTATTATTTCTACCAGCTAATTGAGGTTGGAGTATAAATAGTTCAAAAAAGTCCTAAACAAAGAAGTCAACTTGTATTTTACAATTGACTGAGAAGACATATATATAGCCCTAACACACTTATATCTACAAGTTAGGTATATAATATTCCCAATGGAGTACGTATGCTCTAATCTATACAAACATGCGTGTTTATAAAATCCTCAATCGTTGTTACAACACTTGTGGTTCGTTGAGTGAACATGCATTATATACAGTGAGACACTCCACCTACATTAACAGTAATATCCACGCAGAGTTCTATTGACCACCTGAGGTGTAAAAAATAAAAATAAAAATATCTATATTTTGTATGTAGCTCTAACGACTCAACTTCAAACCGATTATTGATGCTCATACCTCAAAGTCACATGCTTATTACCAATTTTCCTTTTTCTCAAATTTTTATCTATTCATTTGAACTGTGAATACGTATGATTAATTATCAAAACAACGTGAAATAAGTACAGTTAAGGAGATTATGGCACTAATATCTAATATAACTCCAGAAGATATTTAAGAGGGATGGAAGGAGTAGTGAAAGAGCTTCATAAACGTGCAAGACCCAATTATCTTCGCCGAAAGTTTGATGTCCGGGGTTTAGAAGAAATATGTCAAGCTGATCTTGTGGAGATGATACCTTATGCTCGTGAAATCGGTTTGGCGCACAGTCATAATTCGTCAAAGTGCTAAGAATATATTTACTGAATTATGGCATATGATAAACCCATTTATATGGTTCAAGAATCATCACTTTTGATGACCGTCAAAATTTAGCCCTTCATAACCATACTATAACATCACTGATGAATATACCAATGACTATACGTGTAGAGGAACAAGTAATTGTCAAAAGAATACATCAAGAAACTAGTAAGACCGCCAGAGGCTGTAAAAAGATTTATGATTGCACCCTTTGCGCTGTAAAGCTCATAAAATGTATAGCTTTGTAGAGTTAGAAGTAGCATCTTTAGCGCACTGTATATATCTTGACACTGTTTGTCTCGTACGCTCGAGCATTCATTTTACGCGTCATGGAAGAACGACGCACAGTTTTGTGTATGTATATGTCGTACTTGCGTCTAACGTGCTATACAGAAACAGCACCTTAAGAATCTGTTAGAATATTTTATACTCTACAAATAACTCCTTTATACGCTTGCATGTATGAGACATTACAGTGGCGTTTCAAAAAAAAAAACGACACAAATGAGCAATACGTAGTTAACAGAATAATTTATACTCCTCTAGTTTTTCTTTGCAAGTACAACTCGTATTTGGAATGACTTTAGACGTATAGGATTCCAGCTAAAGCAGACTTTTACAGCTGCCTTAGCGAAGATTACGCTTAAGTTCAGAAAGTATTGGATTTTTAACGTATGGACTCTAGGAGACTATTCTGATGTCTATAGAAACTTCTTCTTCTGTACGCATGTGTCGTATTTGCGTGTATCGTGCTATACATAAACAGCAATTCACGAATCTATTGAAATATTATATACTTTCTGCTATATAGACGTATAGGCTTTTTGCTCATGTAGACTTTGGATAATTAAATTTAATTTATTGTTATTATTATAAGACTATGTAGCCCTTGTTAGCTTTACCTACTACACGTTAAACGATTCTGGAAATAAGAAAATATTTTTAAGACAGGTTAGGAGAAAGCAAGAAACAAAAGTAGGAAAAAAACATATGGCTTTTCCACCAGTACTCGAGAGAGAGCAAGAAGAAAACAAGGGGCTAGCTTTCTCACCAACATCAACTAGTTATGTGTATCAATGTTTTTAGCTTGCTCTTATTCTTCCTATACTCTTATATGAAAAAATATATGTAAGGACGCACTAACAATCAGCTACATTTATGTAGACGAATATATGTGTATATAAGTATCCTCGTTAGTATCAGTAAGCTATGTGCACGTATTCACAATCTCCTTTTCCATCAATTTGAAACCCATATAGTAAATTATAGTTTTTTATTTTTTCTATATTTTGCATACAGTAAAACCATAAAATACAGATTTCTGAATACTCTTTACGCCGGACCCTCTAAGCAGTCTCTCAAATATAAGAACTTATTCAAATCGTTGATGTTGGTACGCGAATCTATCATCGACAAAAAAGGTGTTTTTAAAAGAAAGCCATTTATCGTGATCACTGTTAAACCGAGGGAGATTTGCAACCGGTAGCTTAAGAAAGCGTTGTTTTTCGACGATTGTTGAATGCCCGAAGGCAACACGAGGATATGCGGAAAAATTTATGCTAGTAACAAACACTGATCAACGAGGCACGAAGTATCTAACTACCGCGCACTATTAGATCCTCGTGTTGTCTTTCTCTTTTGTTTTCCCGCGCATCTCGAACTTAAGGTAGCATACGAAAGGGTAATGAATGAGTATATTGAGTTAGGTCACATGTCATTGGTGCGTGACGAGTCTTCGAGTGGCTATTACATGCCTCATCACCCGATAATAAAAGAGTCAAGCAGCACCACGAAGGTGCGCGTCGTCTTCGATGCATCCGCTAAGGCCAGTAAGGACTTCTCCCCAGTCTAAACTGTTTGATTATCTTTTGCGCTTCCACACCTATCGATATGTCATCACGGCCGACATCGCACAGATGTACCGGCAAATACTTGTTCACACCGATCACAGACGGTTTCAACGTATTTTGTGGTATCACCAAGGCGAAGTGAGAACTTTCGAGCTTAATACGATTATTTTCAGCGTGTCTTCTGCTCCTTATCTCGCTATACGCACAGTTGATCAATTTCTAAACTAAAAAAATGATTGCAAACTGTTGTATACTGATACAGACAGTTATACGTCTTACAGTTATTATAATTAAATATGAGAAAATCGTAGGACTTATGAAGGATGAGTGTAATGGTAATATTATTACGAAATTCATTGGTCTTAGAAGTAAAATGTACAGCATTCTTGTTCAGAATCAAGACATAATAAAAAAAGCAAAGGGTGTCAAGACCAATGTTGTTAAAGCCACTTTTAATTTTAATGATTACATTGATTGCCTACGCGATCAAAACATAAATATAAATCGAGAGTAAATTAATATTAGATCTCGTCTGCACAACATTTATACTGAAAAACAAAAAAAATAGCTCTTAGCTCTCATGATGATAAGCGATGTATTTTCCCTAATATCACTGATACATTACCCTGGGGGGGCATGATAAAGTAAATCAAAAACGGCGAGATGGAGATGTAGAATGGTAAGGAAGATAGGGAAAACATAACAAGTCCAAGAAATGAGAGTCATGGTAATATGTCACCGAGTGACCATAGAATAATAAATAGAGAATCGAGATTTACAACGGATGGAGGCAAAGAAAAAAATGAAGAGGACAGACGGAAAACAGCTTGTTTAGGAGAGAGAATTCGAGGAGGGATCAACATGACGACATCACGAAAAGAAATAGAGGAACCTTCACATCCAGAGCAACTAAAAAATAAGCGTATCATTGATCAAATGCAAAACAATCAGAGAAATATAATAACTTTTAGTTTTCATGATAGCGAGCAATGTAATGTTACCTCTATGATTGACTCATCGTCCAGCGAGAATGATGAAATAAATAAAGAACGTAACAGGAATAAAAGCAGTTGTGGAACTCAATGACGAGTTTCAAATATTTTTACCCAGTGCAGTGTCAAAGAATATAGTTGATAATGAAGTGCTATATAATAATTTATTAGATTCCATACAGAAAATGGAGCTCTTTATAACTTATAATGGTTCTCATGTTCAATTTTCAAGTGAATAGGTTAAATAGTTTCTGTGGAAATAGCAAAAAAACATGTGTTTCCATAAAAATTTTTTATAAATTGGTGTCTTTACAATTCAAATATATTTATTTACTTTATTTTTTCCATGCATTTGAAATATATCTTCTCTTGTATCTTCTATACATCATATTTTTTTAAATTATAATTGATCTTTTGAAATCCAACTATTGTGTGCACTGTCAAAACCCAACCATTTAACGAAAATTTGATTTTTTCGTCGGCGTAAAATTTTCTCAACAAGGTAAGTATTAGGATACTTGGTTTTCTGCAGTTCTTGATCGTAAAAGCCACCAGAGATTAGCTGCTGCTGATAATCCTCCAAATGGTAAGTGAATAGCTTTGTTGGTGCTACTCAAGTAACAGTAAAAATTTCTGTCGACCAATTAGGCGTATAACCTTTTTCAAAAACTTGTTTAGTATTACTCATACGTACTTTATCACCATCTTTCAATGTTGATTTTGTTCCTTTTTCGAATATATAAATTTTTGTAAAATATTTTTTCATTAGCTACTGAAACATCTTTTGGCTTCACACCAATCGTTCGGTGTTTTCGATTATTGTAAGAAGTTATCAGCTGTTGTAAAATATTGAGCCACTTTTAATTACCTCTTACACTAAATTTTTTCCACATAGCATGCTTTAGGGTACGATTAAATCATTCACATATAGACGCCTTAAGATTACTGTACGTAGAGTCTAAGTTAATTTTGTAATTTTTCATGAGACCTTGAAAATTTGCGTTGTAAAACTCTTTACCACGATCGGTTTTGCAAATTAGTTGGAACTCTTCCTTCCGTTATTATAGTTTTTATAGCTGCAGTCACATCTATACCAGTTTCATTTTTTATATACTTCAGCAGAGCTTTCCTCGTGTAAGATCTATCACTTGCTCTTTTGCAGACGGATACACTTTTTCATACTCGTACCTTCGCAATTGAGCCATGGTAATAGGTCACTTTTATTTATACAACACATTGACTAAGCTCTTATCGCTCCGTCTGTCACATCTCATGCAACTGAAAGAGAGACTCCCTTTTCTAAATAGGCAATCGCATAATACAGTATGAACACCTTATAAATATGCGCACTATCAAGTAAATATTTTTACGTATCAAAACACGTACCCGCTTTTTATTTCAGCATAGGCATGTTTAGGAATGAATTCTACACCATGCTTTTGCTCTCTTATTATTGAGACGTATTAAATATCACCCTATATTGTAATTTTGTAAGCAAGTCTACTAGCTTAAAATTTTTTATAACAAAAAGATCTGCTGGTAGAGGCTGCAGTCGTTAAGATGTTTTCAAGCGAGGAAGCAGTTGTCCCCCACGATACTCATACACCCATTATCGAGAGTGCAATAGTGCCAATAGAAAACCCCAGATTCGACGCATTGTTAACGTTAAGATCTCGTCAACGATTTCCATTAAAGTGTGTGAGAGAAAACGTGATTGTGGAAATTTTATTGTGGAAAAATCACTAAAGATTTTTTCAGTTGTGGGACATTGCATTGGATCGAGTAAATCGTGTGTATCCGGAACTGATTACGGAGAGAAATACATGGAGGACATGTCGCTTATACTATACAGCTAAAAGCAATGCGAACCCATTGCACATGATTTTATATTTTAAAAAGGATACTTATACTCTTTTATGCTGCTGTGAACTTTCAAGGTACAGCGTGGAGGACAGAAGAAGATTTATCTTCTGAAACGGTAGGTTATTCAAACACATTAAAAGAATATAATCCTATTGCATGACACATCTGCTGCCATAAAATTTATCTTAGTGTGTGATAAACTTAAAGTGTGGTAAAAAAGGGTATTGAGTAGTAGTGCATGATAGTTTTTCACCACTATACATAAGACTTTCTCTGACATTTTTTATTACTCTATCTCAATATAGCCTTACATAGTAAAATGGGAAATTTGCCATCAGCACGCGTTACCGAGTCAGGCGCGTTTACTCACGTGGGAATAGATTTTTTGGGCCGATGTACATCAAAGAGAAGAAACTGTGGAATCGTAATCGCGTCAAGGTTTATGGTTGTGTGTTTGTATGTATGGCATCGAAAGCAGTACATATCGAAATAGTGAGCGATTTAACCACCGAAGGATTTTTAGGCGCGTTTAAGCGTTTTTGCGGCCGACGCGGCATTCCCAAACATGTGTTTTCGGACAACGGCACGAATTTTGTCGGAGCAAGTAATGAATTACAAGAAATGTTTACTCTGTTCAACTCCGACCAGTTTCGTGACGATGCTGATCATTTCGTAGTCCAGAGAAACATCATCTGACATTTCAATCCACTGCTTTCACCACACTTTGGTGGGATTTGGGAGTCGGTAGTAAAATCGTTTAAACACCATTTTAAGCGAGTCATCAGCGAACAACTCTTAACCTTTAAAGTACTTAATACCCTCGTTATCGAAATCGAAGCCATTCTTAATTCTAGACCACTTTATAGTACATCGAATGATCCTAATGATATAGCGACCATCACGCCGGCACATTTATTAATCGGAAGACCGTTGAATTTTTCTCCGGAAGCTGACCTTTCTTGTGCTCCAGGTAACTGATTGTCAGCATGGCGTTTCATCACGAGAGCACGACAAGATTTTTGGAAGCGATGGCACCTGGAATATTTGCACGAACTTCAACGTCGACAAAAGTGGAGCAAGTCCAATCACGAGATCGGTATCGATTCCGTCGTCCTCCTCATCAATAGAAATCAACCCTGCATGCGATGGCGGCTGGGGGTTGTCATCGAGATCCACCCGGGCGCTGATGGCATCGTACGAGTCGTCACCGTTAAAACTGAGCAAGGGAGCTTCAAACGCAACGTCACATCGTTGTGTCCACTTCCGATCTCATCGTCACAAGAAGACTAAATTTTCGATCGTATTGTCTGTCTTATATTAAACCGATTTGTGTAAACATCGCTCGAATTGTAAACACACTTACACACCACTACACTCTCACACCATCGTACGATTCGCACAGTAAGCACTTTTTCGAATACGCTACACATATGATGTTTTCGATTTGCTCGCCTTCTCTCGCAACGAAGGGAGCATGTTTAGTCGAAATGACAAAAATTCGTAGACCGCCTCGTGAGCGATGGAGGATCAACCTCGCAGCACGCCGAAGGTGGCAACACACCGAGTTCACACAAAATTCATCACATATTCACATATGCAAGCGCCGGTCAATTTCTTTCTTACCTTCATTCTTTTTCTCCTTTTGTGTCAGTCGGTACAATTAATCGCTCTTGCGCCAACTCATTAAGTCTCTCTCTATACTCTCATTAGCTAAACATTTCTCTCCTTCCCTATCATGCATCTACATCTCCATCTCCTTTGCTCCCATTAAGTGTCCTCGGGTCAAAGGTCTCTCCCCCTCTCTTAATTGCTTACATCATTCTCTCTCTCTCTTTTCCCGGCTTTTCACATAAGGTGTAAGAGATTGATGGATCCTAACGACTGCAGTGGGTAGGAGAATTAAAAAGGGAAGGGGGGTCTTGCGACTACTTTGGGTGGGTGCTTTGGGTCAGTTCCGAACTATCTGTCTATACAAAGCGGTCTACAGTTGTCAACTGCGATCTCGAGTATCTGGCATAGTTGGGTATTATATTCGTCCTACTGGTTTCTACATCTTTCCTCATCATCATCACGCACACGTGTATCTGGGAGTCACCTTTATGGGGATAATTTTTCTCACGCTTTCCTTTTTCTATCATCATCGTCATCTGCATCATCTTCGAGAAGCTTGGCATGCTGCGAATAAAGCACGGCGAAAATCCGCTTCACGGACCGTGCGACGTTTGTCAATTCGTGAGTTTTTCGAGACACATGCGGACGCGCACGTATACGTTTTCTACACGCAATACACAAGTACACACTCTTGATTGCAGGAAGTTTATCTTAAATTTATTGTTTAACCTCACTCGTTTGTATTTTTCATTAATTTTTATTCTCTTGGGTTTTTCTCTTCGGAGTTTTTCCCTTGAGCCACGAAGTACATCTTCGTTCGTGGCTCATAATCAGTGCATTTTGAATTTATTTCACCTATAGTTTATTCCCATCCTCCGTTCCGATAAATTCAGCAAAATTGTCTTTTTTTAGGAGGATTTTAATTAATCATTTGTAAATTGAGTAGTTTTTTGTGCCACGATCCCTCCTAAATTTTAAGTAACAAATAAGTTGACTTCGTCAAAATAGATGCAGTAAACAGGGCAGCAACACTCTTGCTACAATTCAGTATGGATGATATCGAATGCATAAATCACCAATTTGATTCAGCTCATTGTGCTGTGAAGAATGCTACAGCTTTAAAAAAAATGGATTTTAAAAGAGCAGCAACGACAGAACGATATTTTTAATCAATGTACACCTGATACACAATACTTATGCAATAAATTAGTTCTTCATGAATCTATGTCGATTTTTTCATTCACGCCTCCTTATAACTGCGCCGATTAAAATTACTTTATCGTATTAATTGACTCTATTCGTTGGCGAGGTACTGCGGTGAAGAAAAGTAAGCTAAGCAATGTTGGGATACGCTTTCGGTTTTGAAATGGTGTACATGTTCTCTGGCAACACGCATCACTCGATACGCCCGCTCTTGAGAAAAAAATATGATGCTGGTACATTATACGCCTAAATAAGAAGCAAAGAGTTATCGGCCACGGCTTACACATACGTGTATCCTAGCATGACTCGTTGCACCCACTCTTGCTAAGAAAAAAATATTACACTGGAACATTATACGCCTATAAATAAAAAGCGAAAAGTCATCGGCCACGGCTAACACATCCATATGGATAAGAAATAATAGCTCCGTTTACTTAGCAAGGTACTGCGTTGAGTAAGCCAACGTTGGTCGCAGCTGAACGGGATACGCGATCCGCTACATCCACTGATACACGTTCATGCTTGATCATCTTCCTCTCGCGCTATACGTTGGGCTTGTTACACCTACACCTTTCGAACCCATCCTGATGACGTCGGAGCTTGATTCGCGGTCGGAAAGGAAGGGAGCTGTCAATACCATCCAACATCACAGCATCCGGAAGAGGCCCCCTTCCCCTGACGTTACCATCCGAGTAGTCCGCACCACCCACCGCCCGTGCCCCTTCTCCCACCGCCCGATCAGCCCCCACCACCGCCTCTCCTCTACCGCCCGATCAGCCCCCACCACCGCCTCTCCTCCACCGCCTCTTCTTTACCCACAGCTATAAGCTAGAGCCTCTCCCCCCACCACTACCTGAGGGGGGGAGCTGGGGGGGTGCCAGAACCGCCATGGTTTACCTGCTGAAATTTCGATTTCTTAAGATAGTTAATAGAAAAAAGTTCTCATATTCAATTTGGAGTAGTAGCGTATTTTAAGATTGCACATTTTCGTCATCATGGACGCTGACATAGATTCCTACGTCCCCTCTAACTTCATTCTTGAAGCGATTACGGTGATGAGGGCGGACCCTGCCCCAGTGGTTGCCCCTTGTTGATCAGCGGAACCTGCCTTAGTGACCGCTCGTTCCCTGGCTTTGTTAGGTCGGAAAGGTAGCCTCTGGTGCGTTGAACTCGTTAATGGCCCTAAAAAGGGCCGATTGTTAATGAGGAGCATCAGGCTACGGCCAAATGAAGGTCCTACGGGAAATCGTCAGAGGTCTCGCAAGCAGTTTTCGTCTCACTTGACGGAGTCTCTGAGGATCCCTCAGTTCGGGCAACTGTGCCCTGGGTAACTTGGGTCTGCCTCAAGGGGTCTCGACGTGCGAAGGGCGCGCAGGAGAAGGGCGCAGTATGGGTCGAGTCAGCTTCCTCCTCCCTATTAGTGCCCCCAAATCTTGAGGGACTTCCCCTAGACGAGCACACGCACCCGAGGACGACACCGCGGAGGTTTTGTTTGAACCAAGTGCCTCCCAGGTGGAGCGTTCCCTCTGATGGTGTTTCCAAAGGTGGGTGTTGGTGGGTGAAACAACCACCACGCTGTGTGGACGTACGGCTGGCTTAACCTGTCGCTTCCTGGTATTACGCCGGATTTTCTGCCTCTCCGAACGCTTCTTTTTTCGTGGTAGCTTCACGGTGGACGCGGCGTGAAGCTCTCTAGAGGCTTCTTCCGGTGTGCCGGAGTAGAGCATCCTTAACAGGGTTCCGGCGTCGAGATCCTGGGTAGCTACCAGAGACTTGAAAAGGTTCTTGGTATTGAGATCCTGAGTGGCTGCTGATTCCGCCAGTGTGATATGCAAAGTCGTGTTGGTAAATGATCGAAGTCGTTTATTTCTTAAAGGTTTATAGTCGGATTGCTCCCAAGTATCGCTGGTTGAGGAGTAAGGGTCCGATCGTTAGCCGGTAGGTTCGGCTGACCGATGGTAACCGTGCGCCGCAGTGATTAGGAATCGACTGCCGTAATACGCAGAAGCGCCCCGTTATATCGACTTGGCTCCAGCTTCGGCGGAGGGAGAAGTGCATCTGCACGATGGAGGTGGTAACCGAGCGCAAGTGCATTGGTCCCTTTCAGAGCTTTTAAATGGTAAAACATTTACCCTGATCCTTCCATTGATTTTACAAGCTTTTCCGTTACCTTACGTTTCAAATTAATACCTGTTTTGGTTTCACGATTTTTCAATGTATTGTTACATCAAGGCTGAGCTCGACGTACCCTTTTTTTAAAGTTTTTTTCTCCTCTTCCTTGTCTGCTCGAAAAACTGCATTTTTGTGATAACCTAAACGTCACCAAGTACCAAAGCTAATGTTTCATTACACACGTATAAGGAAAGACCGTGTAAGGAAAAGACCCACGAACTAGTCTACATCTCTTTCCCTCCTCATGCGTTGACAGATTTATCTACATCGTTTGGCAGTCCTCAATAATTACTTTCTATCCTTTACTTTCTCTGCCTTAACCATTCGTTAACAAGGTGACGCTCGAGCCAGGACGTTTGATCTACTCATTGGCCATCGTTCATGCAACAAGACCTGGCAACGGCATGCTATACTACTATTACTGTCCTTTCTTAACACTTACAGTACCCAGAGCCAACAAGCCCAAGAATTACTTGAACTGAAACGCGACCAAATTTCGATAAGCAAACATTGGAACCAGTATCGCTGCCATACAATATCGTTTAGCGAGAAAGCATCACATCGTGTTTTGTTTAAATTAAACGTGAAATTTATTTAAACAATTTCTGACCACATTTCCGGCTGGAAAACTATACTTTCCTATGCAGTAGCACATTTTTAACAAGATGGTGCAAGAAAATTGTGGGCAAATTAATTTTCCCGGTCGATTGCTGATCTCGCACCGTCTAATGCACTACGTACTGTTACATCGAGGCTGCGATCGACGTATCTTTTTTTCCCCTCTCCTCCTCTTCTTTTCCTCCTCGTAAGACCACATTTTCGTATCAACCTACACGACATACGCTCACTAATACCAAGTACCGGAGCTAAGGCTTCGTAATACACGTATAAGGAGAGACCGAGTAAGACAAAGACCCAAGAACTAGCCTACATCTCCTTCCCTCTTTATGCGTCAACATCGCCTTATAAAACTTAATAATTATTTTCTATTCCTTTTCCTCTTCTGTGTCTTAACCATTCGTAAATAAGCTGACGCTTGAGCCAGGATGTTGATCCACACATCGGCCAGCGTTCATGCTACAAGACTTGACAACAGCATGCTACACTTCTACCACTTTCTTTTCTTAAAGATACCCAGAGACGCCAAGCCGAAAAATAACGTGAACTGTAATACGACCTAATTTTGATAAGCAAACACTGGGACCAGTATCGTTACCATACAATACTGTTAAGCAAGTAAGAATCACCCTGAAACCAAAACAACACATGTAAAGGAAGACCGAAAGCATGTAAAAAGCTTTCCCTCTCCCTGTCGCAAAATGATACTGACTAATTCTAAGAAACTATGTAAGAGATATCGATATATGAAGCCAAGCATCCTGGATTAAACTTAATACTGCTGCTGTTGTTAATGCATTGGAACATGGTCCTGCCATTATTTAATGCAACGATTTCAAAATTCGCTGAATCAGACGCCTCTTGTTGTCTTATTGATTTGCCAATCATAGAAGACCTATGCATTTTTAGAGGACTACCGCACTAGCCCCAGTAACCCCACTAGTATATATATATTCCTATAATATATAGTTGTAAGAGTTAAGCGTGAGGTTTAGCTCCCCCCACTCCACCCCGCTCTCCTCTAGCTCACCGTCCCAAATAAGGTAGTTTTTCCCTCATTTTCTTGCATACTACGAGTGATCCTACATTTTTGCTATCTTGCCTCAAGAGCCTTTTGTACCCCTCCCTCCTTTTTTGACAATAACAAAAGTAAGGAATATTTAATTTCCAAATGTAGATATATTCCATACGTGGTCGGCCATATGGCAAGAGATTGTTTCAGAACCAATAATCGTATAACTCAAATCGTATGCCAATTATGTAATGCCTTAAATCATGCTGCCAAAAATGGCACCAATGTAGCAAGAATGCCATTATTTTGCGAAATTTGCAATAAGCAAGGGCAAAACAAAGATAACTGCTATCTTGCTTCAATAGTTTGTCAAATGTGTGATACATCAGGCCACGTAGCTTGAAATTGCACGCAACTTCAAATGCAAGCCAAGAATTCGCTGCATTGTCAACTGTGCAATTAAAATGGTCATACTGCCGCTACCTGCAAGGTATGCGCATATTGCAAAAACTTAGGCCATATGATACAAGAATAAAGAAAGAAGCAATATAATTAGCGTCAAAAACATGAAAATCAGAAAAACGACTTAGCTTCTCAGGTTATGAGCACAACCTTAGGGACCCCGAACAACCTGACGCACTCAGTAGATCTAAACCGCTCACATAACGAATTAAAACCCTCGGTTTAATATATAAAAATAAATACGAACCTTCCGTAAAACTTCTCTTAGGTAAAAATCCGGTAAGCCTGATAATAGTGTTACATCGAGGCTGCGCTCGACGTACCTTTTTTTTCTCCTCCTCCTCTCCTTATCCACCTCATAGAGCCGCGTTTTCGTAGCAAACTAAATAACATACACGCACACATACACCAAGTACCAAAACTAAGGTTTCGTGACACACATATAAGAAGAGACCGAATAAGACAAAGAAGAACTAGTCTACATCTCTCTCCCTCCTTATGCGTCGACATCGCCTGATGAAATTTAATAATTATTTTCCATCCTTTCCCTCTTCTGTGTCTCAACCACTCGTAAATAAGCCAACGCTCAAGCCAGGATGTTGATCTACACGTTGGCCAGCGTTCATGCAACGTGACTTGACAACAGTATGCTATACTTTTACCACCTTCTTTCTCTAACACTGACAGTACCCAGAGATGCCAAGCCAAAAAATAACACGAACTATAATACGACTTAATCTCGATAAGCAAGCACTGAGACCAGTATCGTTACTGTACTATATTCTTTAGCAAGTAAGCGTCACCCCAAAACCAAAACAACAGATGTAAAGGAAGACGCAAAGCATAAAGGAAATCTTTCTCTCTCCCTGCCATGAGATGATGCAGACTTATTCTAAGAACCTATGTGTGTCTCGTCGTCTCTGGCCGTAGTGGCAGTGATAAGAACGCAAAATCTTCAGTTGTATAAGCCCATGGCCTCCTGCACGAGCAGCTCAGTCTTAAAAAAATTCGTTCAATGGTCAGGCTTGCTTCGGTGTATACCTAGAGCAGTAGCCAGACTAAAGGCATACGACCTGGATAACCCGGTCGATGCATTCAATGGTCAGGCCAGCTTGGTAAAACACCAAGAGCAGTAGCCAAACTAGAATACACGACCTGGCGAATCCGGTTGAAGTCTATTCGTGACCTGGAGAATCCGGTCTGCAGTTTCGATTTCAATTATATCCGGCCACCCGGATCTTGCTTCGAGAACCACTTGTACCCTCTTTTTTTTCTTTTAATAAAAGTAAGTAATAATATTTTCTTCAAACTTAATTATTGTATATCCCCCAATAGTTTTTCTCTTCGCGTAAAACCCACTATTGCGTGCCATTTAATACGGATATAAATGGCCAAGCAGGAGATGGAAGAAAATTTTAATTTTAATTAAAAAATAATAAAAATCAAGTACCGCTAAGTTGTATGCCGGTTGGTATAAATGCCGATGGCCTAATAGCCAGCTCTTAGTTAGCCAACCCAATTTTAAAACTATACGTCGTGCGTCGCTAGTAAAATACTGGCAACCAACGACCATAGGCCCCTAAAAAGGAACCAACTTACCAACTCCAAGTAAATGGTCAGTTACATTGCGTGGGTACAAACACCGATGGCAAAGTAGCTAGCTAACCCTTCTTTAATCATCTACTCTGTTTCTACCCTAGTGCTCCGTTCTCAACCCTTGCTGTCATGTCTCTAGGCTATTAAGCGGAAGCCTAGACCTAAATACAAAATTTACTCTTACACCGTCTTTGACGTAACAGAGAATATAATTTTTGGAGGCTCCGGAGGGAGAAATAGTGTTAGAATCGCCGTAGCGACGACGTAGAGCACTTATGCAACAGAGGAAGTTAAAATTTCCAAAAAGAATTTTTTTTTTCATATATCTATAAAAGGATTAGGGCAAAGAAAATCAATTAGTTGACCCCCTTTTATTTTAATTTGTATGTATGTATGTATGTGATTTCAAGTTTTTCTTTTTTTCCTTAATTAAGTGGGCTTTCAACTCACCGAAGATGCTAAGAGACGGATCGAACAGGCGCCGTCAGAAGCAGATAAAAGAAAAATAATACAATACATAAAGAAACAATAGAGGTGGACCCTGAACAAACCAAACAGAAAATTAATTAGGGCCTACCAAAAGAAAAAAGAGTCCCGGAAACCATCCAAGAGAAATCCGGACTTACCAGTAACGCTGTGGCCAAAGGAAGAGAGTGTTGCGGTGAAATCAAGTCATCACAAAAGACGATCTTGTCAGCCCAAAATTATCAGCGACATTATTTTACCTTTAACATCGCATATAAAGGCGATATATCTGCTAGCGCCAAGAAGGACGTCACACGATCCAAACCCTTATGATCCTGACTATCCAGAGATAGTCACAGCTGCTGATCGCGAAATAAAAGCGATACAACAGCAGCAAACGCCTCAACCCGACCGCCTGCAGCAGCTAATATAGGATCCGGAACCCGCTTATAAACAACCAGAATGCTCCGTGACGCTGGGCAAATGGTATGAGAGCGTGAGTACAAGCGCAAGTGCGAGTGCGAGTGCAAGTGTAAAATAAAAAAAAAACACACACACAAAAAACTAAAGTGATTCAAGTGTAATTTTAAAATAATAATAAGTGAAAGGTCCTTAAAAAAGGGAACATTTAGAAATTAATACAGTAAAGAAGCGCATTTCTTGTATTAAAAAAAAAAAAAAAAAAAAATAAAAATAACCCTAGATTAATTTGCTTTCATTAATAACGAGTTCGACAAAAATACAGAAATACAGGTTTGGTTGTTCTTTTTATTTGTGGTGCAGGCTGGCTACTAGATTTGACTCTGAGGTGACGCGACTCTGGTACATTTATTTGCGCAGAGGCGTATCGGGTAAGATAAGTACCTGTGCATTTAATTGCACAGGCTGGCCGTCTCTACGCGAGGCCTCCCTTAGGAATTCAAATAGGAAGCTTGTACGCTCCAAATAACACCTCATCTCTATAATACACTGAATATTACATTTTTTTTTTTTTTTCATCAGTAATTATTGTTTTTTCTTTTCTTCCGATTCTGTTTTAATGAAGAGTCGAAGGGCAGGCAAACACAGGAGGCGATTTTGAGGAAAGGCACGGTTGATAAACGGGTCAGTTTTAAATCAGATAACGGACATGAGCACCGCCTCAACTCAAACTGATAAAAATAAATCAATTAATAAGAAAGACTACAAAATTTTGCAGGCTCGCCACCAAGGGCCCATACCCGTAGCTGTAGTAGCACCATTGCCTAACCCAAATCTACCAGCGCCTGACCAAGTTGCTTAATTACGCGCGATACAACGCATGCCCATACATGTTCTAGATATTATTGAACTCAATCAGACGATTTCAACTAAAGATTATTAAAATAGTATAAATATTACTCATAAATAAAAACCACGAAACATTCAGTATTTTAGGCATACTAAGTCTTGTAAGGATAATGGGCAACTGAGCCCGCACCTGTATAACTGAAGAAGTAAAGGGATAAAGGCAAGCCTTGTATTAGAGCTAAAGAGAAGAAAAAGAAAAATAACTGTCAGCAACGCCCGAACAGAGATTCTAAGATATTATCTCAAGGTCAAGGACCGTTACGGCCAGACAAGAAGTCAAGGTCTCTTAAAAGAAATAAGAGCGAGAAAACATACGAAAGCTCTTGTCTTGACAATAGGCCTCTATACGTACAAATACATTGACCTCGAAAAATTTTCGGTGACATAGTTATGCTCGAGATCGACGATATCATCGAATGAGAAACCAAAATTTAAAAGGGAGAGCGAAAAACTCGCAAAAATTCATCGTTAGTTTTTATGCACGCTGACAAAAATATTGAATTCGAGGAAAAATAAGATATTTTAGACACTTTTGACAAAGACCGCTGGGCTACTGTCGCCTCCTTGTGCAATCAAGTGAAAGCCCTGCAAACGTACATCAAAACCTTACACCGAGTCTTGGAAAAAAATTTAAGTGATAAAAGGGATACGAATTTCGACAAACTGAGTGATTTATTCGCACAACTACATGTAGAGTAAATAACACTCAGCGTTTGAATTATGTCACGAGTAAACACGAGCCTTTCGGCATTTGAGAAGGCTGCTTTCATTTAGCACTATTCAGCAGCCATCAATTTAACGGAAGCGTTCTACATCTCAAAGTGCGAAGTGAGAGTATATTTTTATCACAAGAACGGATGTAAATCAGAAATTTTAAAAACCATTTCATACAAGGGGCGCATTATGAACTATTACGAAATTGACGCGACCGGTATTATTCCGGTCACTTTATGGGATTTGCCCATAAACATCAAGTATAACTGAAAAACTGCTGTATCATTATTATGCGATAATGATTATCTTTGGTTCGATGCATGTTCTGGCTATTTCGTTTCCACTTGAGTCATTTTAGATTTTGTAGCAAGTAGACCGGAAACGTTATATAGGAACCCCTTTTACTTTTTGAACAACAATTCATTACACCAATATGCCGGACTACTTTAGGATTGCCATACGCTCGCTATCAATGAAGCTCCCACATTTAAGGAAGTCGACATTCATATAAAATGACTTAAAAAATTTTGTGAAGAAAAATTAAGGATAGAAATGAGTCACATTTAACGCACTCTTACTATCATGTATAGAAATGAGTGGTAAACGCATTACACGGCAACAAGCTTTGCAAAGTAAAACACTTCAAGGTAAAGTCGATAATTCGCACAATTTCAGCCTTGTTACCCGAATTTAAATACCAGCGAAAACGAATCATTAAATGATTTGAACTTACTCTTTGATCGAAGTTCAAGCATCTAATCATTGGATATTGATAAACGTGAATTAGACGAAACAGTATGTGAAGCGAGTATTTTTCACTCCACCGCAAGAGAAGACACTTTCAATAATACTGCTATCGAAGTAAAGGAAGAAAGTGTCACACCCCCACCAGTCAAGCCCCTGTATCTAGACCTGTAAACCCATTAGTGAAAAATATGGCAGCTCAAACTGTCCCATTCAAGGACGCCTTAAAGGTGGTACCCGAATTTGACGGAGAAAATATACCATTAAGTGTATTTCTCGAAGTCTGCGACAAAGCAAAGGAGATAGTAAGCGCCACAGACGAAGCCAATCTGACCAAGAGCAGCTATTGAGAAGCAAGTTAGTTGGAAAAGCACGTTCAGCTATACATGGAGTAGTCTTCGAAAATATCGACGCCCTCAAAAATCACGTAAAAACTATTGATGCGTCAGCAAAAACCATACACCAATGACGAGGAGAAATGGGCAATGAATTACAGAGAGATAATGAGTCCGTGATAACCTACGCTAATAGAATCAGAGATATACAAAAACGAATTTAAGAGGCTGAAAGGTTAAATGACGGAGCTGCCCCACCTGCAGCATTTACTGCAGCTCTTCAGAAAAGTACTGTAGAGTGCTTTAGAAATGGACTTGAATCCAAAATTAAAACTGAGCTAAGCACTATTGCCAACGAGGAAATAAATGATGTACTAACAAGAGCCATTTGAGCTAAGAAAATACTTGAAGTACAACGAGCTCTAAGCAATCAAGGAGTAAAACAGGAGCCGCGTATAGAAAAAAAACGATATACTCTCCATCGCAATCTATGTCAATCAAGCAAACATACCATAAATGACTGTGTACTAAAAATAATTTAACAACTGTGTAAAAAGAGAGGCCATATTGCAGACAAATGTAACTCAGTAAATCAAGATACCGCTGAAAAATGCAGAATTTTTCGACGAAATAATCACACCGAAAAACAGTGTGGATTCAAACAATTAAGTTGTCAAATATGCAGAAAGGTAGGCCATACGGCAAAAGATTGTTTCAGGGCCAACAATCAGAATACTCAAATTGTATGCCAATTATGTAATGCTGTAAATCATACTGCCAAAAATTTCACTAATGTAGCTATAATGCCATTTTTTTGAAATATTTGCAATAAGCGAGGGCATAACAGAGACAACCGCTATCTTGCTAAAATAGTTTGTCAAATATGTGACACATCAGGCCACATTGCTAGAAATCGCACGCAACTTCAAATACAAGCTAAGAATTCGCTGCATTGTCAACTGTGCAAAAAAATGGTCATACTGCCGCTACCTGTAAAATGTGCGCGTATTGCAAAAACACAGGTCACACGATACAAAAATGTAGAAAAAAACAGCACATTAAGCATAAAAGACAAGAAAACCAGGAAAACGATTCAGCTCCTCAGGTTATGAGCGCAACCTTAGGAACCCCGAACAACTTGACGCACTCAGTAGATCTGAACTGCTTACTTGACGAATAAAAACCCTCGGTTTAATATATAAGAATGAATGCATACCTTACGTACATTTTTACTTAGGCGGAAATCCGATAAGCCTCATGATAGATTCTGGATCTCATGAAAATATAATCAAAGTCAGAAGTTATCCTAATAGGATTTACATAAACTATCACGACGCATTAGAATTTCATGGAATAATAAATAAAACTATTCTTTCCATTGGAAAAATTATCTAAAAATTATTTGGGATGAAGGTATCATTTTATGTAGTTAAACAGTCGTTTGCCATACCGCATGATGGAATTTTTGGAATAAAATTTATACACGACACTAAGTGTGAACTGAATTTCGAGCACAAGCTCTTGAAACTCCCAGGATGAGTTATAGGGTTTAAACAAATTTTTAGGTGTAATCCAACCCCTACATGTCACTTGTATATTAATGAGACTCGTGAAGGATTTTTATACTTTAACATATAGGGACCAAAAAAACAACTATAAGTAGACACTGGATCAAAAATCGGCATTATAAATAAATGACTGGTTTAAAAAAATTGCAAAATAGACAAAAGTAACACTAGACTTATAATGAGAATCGGACGAAATCACAAGGAAACTCTCGGTTTAATTACTATTATTCTAGGAGGTATTTATGTAGACTTTCAAGTAATCAATGACGACTCTAACCTACCATTCGAAGGAATTCTCGGCTCATATTTTTTCACTAAATTTAAGACTAGACTCAATTCCTCAATGAAAATAATCGTAATGAATAAACAAAAAATTCCCCTTTTAGTAAGAAACACACATGTAGAATTAAAAAGCCAACAAGAATCCGAACTTGGATATAGCGATTCGAACGAGTCAACGAGTGATGAGATTGATGCATGCATATCACAAGCAGAATCGCTCTTAGAATTAGAGGACGATGATATTAAAGACCTTTTTAGTAATGGAGCTATAATCAACGAATTTTCTAGCCTTAGTAAAAGGGAAACGTACATAAACTCAATAGATGAAACTTTTAATAAACTCGATATACCAATCAAATCAGTGGATGTGTATTTTATACAAAAAGATAGCAGCAAACCTGCTTACACTATTTCTAGGTCGAAAACAGCCCAACTAACAAAAATAGTAGATTTAAGTAACCTAAGTGAACTAGAAAGAAAGCAAGCCTATAGATTGCTTGAGCGACACAACGAAAGATTTTACTTAGTAAGAGACGAGCTTATGGTCACTAAAATAGCTACACATCGCATACCAACAATAGACGACCTTTCTGTAACTACTAAGCAACACCGGCTTTCCCATGCCTTAAGGGATGAAGTCGAGCGCCAAGTTCAGGAACTGCTTGAAAAAGGTATTATATAGCGGTCGCGATCTGGCTATAACACAGCTCTTTGGATTGTTCCAAAGAAAAGTCCTAATGGGAAGCCTTAATGACGTGTAGTTCTCGATTTCAGGCCCTTAAATAAAAAAACAATACCAATGAGTTTCCACTCCCCAACATAACTGATATAAACTGATC
Organism: Copidosoma floridanum; assembly: GCF_036245765.1. NCBI lineage: Eukaryota > Metazoa > Arthropoda > Insecta > Hymenoptera > Encyrtidae > Copidosoma > Copidosoma floridanum. The sequence goes on along the minus strand of NW_028321878.1, from coordinate 21,936,325 downwards.
AAGTAGGAAACTTTAAATATTACACAGTCATAGATTGCAAGTCAGGATTACATCAAATTTTAGTACAACCCAACGACGTACATATAACAGCGTTTACTACCCCAAACGGACATTATGAATTCGTCAGAATACCTTTTGGCTTAAGAAATGCTGCTGTCCAATATCAGTCAGCTATTTCATAAACTCTCGATGGATTAATAGGCAAGGGAACTTTTGTGTGTATGGACGACATTGTAATTTACGCAAAAACACTCGATGAACATGAGCAAGTTATAAACTGGAGCCCAGTAAATGCAAACTGATGCAATGAGAGATAAATTATTTAGGACATATAAAAACCGAAAAAGAGCTAAGTACTGATCCGAAAAAAATTAAAGCAGTAAAATTATACCCTCGTCCTACAAACACAAGAAATATAAGGCAATTTCTAGGATTCGCAGGATACTACCAGCGTTTAATTAAAGATTTTGCTGAAAAGGCCAAGCCCTTAAACAAATTGCTCCAGGGCAATGAAAACTTTCATGAAACAAATGATCAAGAAACAGCCTTTCAGGAGCTAATGGAAGCATTGTATACAGCACTGCTTTTACAATTTACCAACATGAGTCAGCCGTTTATTATAACAACAGATGACTCAGGCTATGCTATAGGGGGTATTTTGTCACAAGAAAAAATTGAAAACGACTTACCCATCGCGTATACCTTTCGCATATTGAGAGGACCCGAGCTGAGATATGACACGTATGAGAAGGAAGCACTAGCTATTGTACACTCTGTGCAAACTTTTCGCCCATACATATACTGCCGAAGGTTTACTATAGTCACGGATCACCAATCACTTATATGGTTTCAAACTGCAGAGCTCAATACACGAATACAGAAATGGCGATTTAAATTATCTGAATATGATTACGAAATAATTTACCGTCTAGGTGGATTGAACTTGCCTGCAGACGCATTATTACGTCATCCGATAGTAACAGAACAGGTCAATGTGTTTACCAGAAGACAAAAGGCTGTACAAAATCTCAAAGAAAAACCGTTAGAAGGAAGCGAAGGCACTAAAGACGTGCTAGAACCTTAGCCACGCGCCATGAGGCACCAAAAACACCTCAAAAAGGGCTTGACTAGTGTCACACTAAAATTACTAGATAATACTAAACAAAAGAATTTACAAGTAAAAATCAAAAAGAATAAACAAGACCGAACAAGAAAAACGAATACCAGTGATAAAAATAAAGAAGAAATCACTAATCAACAACACTTAGAGCAAGGAAAGGTCAAGAAAAAATTGAACAATTCCATAGACCCGGAATCATTAGACGATAACATCGATCGAAAAAGCAAAGCTGAAGATCTTAACCTTCACAATGATGAGCCACTACCTAAGAAGGACTCTATTACCATTGGTGATAAAATCAGCAACCTTAAACATGGTGTTGGCAATATCTTCAAAACAAAGGACTTATTGGAGTAAGGTTAAATAACGTAATATATTTTGTCGACACGACAGGCACCCCGCTAGACAAGGGTGCCCGTAGATTATTTAAGGCTAATAAAATACCAGCTAACCAAAAATTAGAGTTAGGAAGCATGAACGTTAAGAAGTTAACGAATAAAAGATATCAATTAGCTCTCTGCATCACAGATAAGGAGCAAGTATCGCAAATTATAATAAAAAACCAGATGCAAGATTCTTTCAAAAAATTGCGACTTGTTTTTACAGAGAAAAATTTAACAACCATAAGCTTATCTAAAAATATAACCATATGTAATTTAGATTGGGCCGAAATATATGGTATGCTCAAAGGTTCATTAAACGACAGTAATATCAAGATCATAGTATGTAAAAATTTCCTTAAATATTTAGAAGATAAGGATAGAAATACATTTTTTTTCGAACTTAATAAGTCACCCGTTGAAGGACACAGAGGTGTCTCTAACTCTTTCAGTCGCATACGCCAAGAGTACTACTGGGAAGGACTAAAGAATAATATACAATGACGTATTCAGCAATGTCTAGAATGCCAAAGAAAGAAATTAGTAAGATTAAAAACTTAGCAGCCAATGCTAATAACAGACACGCCTGGCACAGTATTAAAGAAGGTTTCACTCGATATTGTCGGACGCCTACCTAAAACTAAAGAAGGAAATGAGTACATCTTAACAATGCAAGATCAACTGTCAAAATTTTGCATTGCAGTACCGTCAAAGAATGCAACATCTTCCACGATAGCCGACGCATTTATACGACGTTTCATCTAAATTTTTGAAGCACCTAAGGTGATTTTGACAGATCAAGCGAGAAATTTTCTAAGCAACCTAATAAAAAATGTTGCGAAACGCTTCAAGATCAAAAAAGTAAAAACAACAGCTATCCACCCCCAATCAAACGGATCTCTAGAGAGATCGCACCATGCATTGGGCGAATATCTCAAGCAATACGCTGATAGTAAAAACGACTGGAACGAATGAGTAGAGCTGGCTATCCTTAACTATAATACCTGCATACAAGAAAGCACCAAACATACGCCGTACGAAGTTGTGTTTGCATAACTTGCAAGGTTATCATCATCTGCACCATGAACGAACGAGGATCATCTGCCTACGCATAAAGATTATATTATTAATTTAGTATTTAAGCTTAATAATATTAGGAAATCAGCGTATGATAACTTAGTTAAAACCAAAATCAAGTCTAAAGAATATTACGTACAAAAATACAAACGAAAAATTCTTTATAGTAGGCAAATACGTTTAGTCATTAAAAGGGGTTAAAAAGGGTAAATTTGGAGATTATTTCACTGGGCCTCAGAAAATTCTAGGAGTATTAAATACATATAATGTTAAAATACAAAAAGAAAATAAACACACAACAGTTCATGCAAATAGGTTAATGGTATCTGAGATGGTTTCTCCCAACAGAAAAAAAATTAATACGGACTCTAGCGAGTCAAGCGATGAATAAATCACCGAGTAAGGGCTAATTTTGTACATACAAATACTACCCACCCTCCCACTGATACCTTTTTTTTACTTCTCACTTCTCATTTATTCAATACGTATGATTTCAGACCTTCAAAATGATGATCCTTGGCTTATCACTCCTGATAACAGCCCATATAGCTTACGCTATAGTGGGATTCGATTGCGGAGCTCAAAGCGTGAACGTAACAACCCTGCAGCTACTAGAAGTCGAGCCTTGCGATATTTCTTTCGAAACCAGTAATATAACCAAACGCTACATACAATTGTTACAACTAAATAATTTCGCTATAACACACGTTGTGCAATGCAAAGTAACGATCCAAATAACCATCAATTATTGTGACATGCACACCCACAGCTCTATAGTGCATAACGGTGTAGCCAATTTCATCGATAATATTAATCGTGATGAATGTATAAAAATATACAATACTGGCATATATCAGCGTGACTTACTGACCATAAATAGTGTTGCGGTAAACTGTTCAACTAGTGCCGCTGGGACCTTTGCAGGTTCTGTAAACTCTGAAGGAAAATGCAGCGGGGCATACTACGCAGATCGCTATGGGTCATGGGGTGACGTCACCGTAGTTGGCACCTTCCGAGTAAAACTACAAGAGTTTTACGCTCGTATGAATTTGCTTGAAGATAAAATAATACTACCTTTTGGAATTAGGTGCCCTTTTAACGCTGGCCACTGTATAGACCTGGACAGTAGCAACACCTATTGGAATGTACTACCTAGATCTTCTTGCAACTTCAAATTATATAATGTTTTATTTAAAGGTATTGCTGACTGACTAGTAGATATATAAAAATCTACAGGAGAAATAATATATCTGTCCAAGTCGGACGACGTAACGTTCGCTTTGACAGTAAAAGAAAGAGATAATATTTGCGGGTACAACATAGTCAGAACAGAACATCCAAAACTTCTAATCTTCAAAACAGAAAGAGGTCAATCTTTTGCCACTAATAGTGTAAAAAACCCCGATAATATGGATTTATTTGCATATATAAACTCCATGTTCATCTACGTAGAAAAACATCTTCGATCACAAGTCAAATCCTTATACAAGGACATCTTGACTCAGCATTGCAAAGTAGAGCGCATTGCGCTGCAAAACGCTTTTGAACTAGCTGATATCTCCAGATCAATTTGCTTACAATGTTGTGAAGGGACCCGGATATATGGCCACAATTACTGGCGAAGCCATACGTATAATCAAGTGTATTTCAATAGAAGTAGCGTTAACAAGGACCGAAGAATGCTACGCCGAACTTCCAGTAAACAACAATGGAACTACAATGTTTCTCACACCTAAAACACGCATACTATAAAAAAGTGGTACGAAAATTACCTGTGACCATATTTTTCCACAGCTATATAAGATAAACGATAAATGGTATCAAGTATCAGGTACTCCAGTAGAAGCAAAACCGCCTTAGGCTTTAAAACCCATGACACAGGTCACATGGCACTATATCAAGCCATCTGACTTAGCAACAAGCGGCATTTATACATCCAGTGACTTGGAAAAACTAAGATATCGCATAATGTTCTCGATTGAGCAAAATTCACTTCTCAACAATCTAGCCCATGATATGCATAGCCAATCATCTGGTCACGAAAAAAGCTCTATATTGAAACTACTAGACGAAGAATCTCTTAAGAAGCTAGCCAATTCAACATGGAAGTGAATCTGGGATGGATTAACTAATTTCCGAACTGCAAGTGCCGGTTTCGTAGCATTATATATCTTATTTCAATTTATAAAAACGCTAGCAGAAGCAATGATTAATAGTTACCTACTACATCAAACTTATGGATGATCTGTACGAATGCTCGGAGTTTTGTGGAACAGCCTAGCAAATTTGCTACTTTTTCTCGGCGAAAGAACTAATAATAATCATCACAGGCCTAGAAATAAAACTCAATTTCATCAAGAAGAAGTAAAACCCCAACCTCTGCAAATATCCATTAGAATCCGACATCAATTCAACAAGAAATGTCAACAATGCAAGAAAAGATCCCATACTACCTACAAATTATATACACTTCCATGTTATCAAACCAAGGAAATACCCTACCCTCTTCAAACACTTTACAAGCTACAATTCCAAGTGCCCCAACCATCCAAACCATTTCAATTATTAACAAACAAAACAAGAACCAATTCTTCGATGTTCAGTTATTAACATACCTCACTAATTTATATGTACACTGTTAGATTTTCCTCCTTAAAATTTTTTTTCAAAAAATATTCTTGTTCAAGGAGGCTTCTAAACTCTAATCAATGACCATGTAAACGATAAGTTGTAATCTACGAAATTATAAGCTCATGTCTGCGCATTATCATAGGTTATATGTGTTTCAACATATATATTTTAAACCTATTATTCATTAATAACCTAACAAACACTTATAAAAATTATAATCTTTACCAACACTACATTATAAATTATAGACCATTATGTACCGTCGTTCTCCTAAAGAAATGTACTCAGCGGACTGTTCCCAGGTCATCTTTGGAAGCCCTAGTACCAGTTTTAGGAGGGGGGTGATAAGAGAGAATTCGATTCAAAATTGTAAATAAATATTGTTTTTTTTTTTTCTTTCCTCTCTCTTCTCTCATTTTTCTCTTAAGATGTAAGTTCTTGCTAGTTACCATTTAAATATCACAATTATATAACCAATAAAATTAACATTAAAATTAAACAACTAACCTTACAGTATATAAGTAGTAATAAGTTTTTTTGCAATAACCATTATGTAATAGTTAGTAAGAACTAGTGCAATAAGATTTAATGACTATATATTTTCACACAGCGAACTGTTTCCAGTTCTTCGTTCGAAGTCCTAGCAACAGTCCTAGGAGGGGGGTGTTACATCGAGGCTGCGCTCATCGTACCTTTTTTTTCTCCACCTCCTCTCCTTATTCTCCTCATAAAGCCACGTTTTCGTAGCAAGCTAAATAACATACACGCACACATACACCAAGTACCGAAACTAAGGCTTCATGACACACATATAAGAGGAGACCATGTAAGACAAAGAAGAACTAGTCTACATCTCCCTCCCTCCCTCCCTCCTTATGCGTCGACATCGCCTGATAAAATTTAATAATTATTTTCCATCTTTTTTCTCTTCTGTGTCTTAACCACTTGTAAATAAGCCGACGCTCGAGCCAGGATGTTGATCTACACATCGGCCAGCGTTCATGAAACGTGACTTGACAACAGCATGCTATAATTCTACCACCTTCTTTCTCTAACACTTACAGTACCCAGAGATGCCAAGCCAAAAAATAACACGAACTATAATACGACCTAATCTCGATAAGCGAGCACTGAGACCAGTATCGTAACTATACTATATTCTTTAGTAAGTAAGCGTCACCCCAAAACCAAAACAACATATGTCAAGGAGGACGGAAAGCATATAGAACATCTTTCTCTCTCCCTGCCATGAGATGATGCAGACTAATTCTAAGAACCTATGTGTGTCTCGTCGTCTCTGGCCGTAGTGACAGTGATAAGGAGGCAAGATCTTCAGCTATATAAGTCCATGGCCTCCTGCACGAGCAGCTCAGTCTCAAAAAAATTCGTTCAATGGTCAGGCCAGCTTGGGTGTATACCTAGAGCAGTAGCCAGACTAAAGGCATACGACCTGGAGAACCCGGTCGATGCATTCAATGGTCAGGCCATCTTGGTAAAACACCAAGAGCAGTAGCCAGACTAGAATACACGACCTGGAGAATCCGGTCGAAGTCTATTCGTGACCTGGAGAATCCGGTCCGCAGTTTCGATTTCAATTACATCCGGCCACCTGGATCTTGCTTCGAGAAACACTTGTACTCCCTTTTTTTTTCTTTCAATAAAAGTAAGTAATAATATTTTCTTTAAACTTAATTATTGTATATCCCCCAATAGTTTTTTTCTTCGCGTAAAATCCACTATTGCGTGCCGTTTAATCCGGATATTAATGGCCAAGCAGGTGGTGAAAGTTTAATTAAAAAATAATAAAAATCGAGTACCGCTTAGATGTGTGCCGGTTGGTGAAAATGCTGATGGCCAAGCAACTAGCCTCTGTTTAAAAAAAAATCAAGTACTGCTAAGTTGTGTGCCGGTTTGTATAAATGCCGATGGCCAAACAGCCAGCTCTTAGTTAGCCAACCCAATTTTTAAACTATACGTCGTGCGTCACTAGTAAAATACTAGTATTCAACGACTTTAGACCCCTAAAAAGGAACCAACTTACCAACTCCAAGTAAATGGCCAGTAACGTGCCGTGGGTACAAATACCGATGGCCAAGTAGCTAGCTAACCCTTCTTTAATCTTCTACCCTGTTTCTACTCTAGTGTTCCATCCTCAACCCTTGCCGTCGTGTCCCCAGTCTATTGAGCGACAGCTTATGCCTAAATACAAAATTTACTCTTACGCCGTCTTCGACGTAACAATAGATTTGGGATCTCATGAGAAACGAATTAAAGTTGGAAGTTACCCTTATGAGATTGATATAGACTATAACAACGCAGTAGAATTTAAGGAATAATAAATGAAACTACTCCCTCCATTGAAGGAATTATCTTAAAATAAGTTGGGTTGAAAATTCCTTTTTATGTGGGTGAACAGTCATTTGCAATACCACATGACGAAATTTTTAGAATAAAATTTTTACAAGATACGAAGTGTAAACTAAACTTTGAACACAAATTTTTGAAACTCCCAGGACGAGTTATTGGTTTCAAACGAAACTTTGGGTGTCATCTAACCGCTACCTGTTGCTTGAATGTTAATGAGACTCTTGGGGAATTTTTATACTTTAATATATATAGACCTAAATAGCGACTTTTAGTAGGCACTGGATCAGAAATCAGCCTAATAAAAAGTTGACTAGTTCCAAAGGACTGCAAAATGAACAAAAGTAACACCAGACTCATAATGAGAATCGGGAAAATGTATAAGGAAACTTTCAACTCGACTTCTATTAATGTAGGAGATATTTATGTAAATTTTAAAGTCATCAATAACGACTCCACAGTACCATTCAAAGGCATTCTTGGCTCAGATTTTCTTACAAAATTATAGTCTAGACTCAATTTTTTGAATAAAATAATCGTGATAAATAAAGGAAAATTTCCCTTTCAGTAAGAGACACAGATATAGAATTTAAAACCCAGCAAAAGGTCTGAGCTTGGATAAAGCGATTCAGACAAGTCTACAAGTAATGAAATTGATATGAGCGAATCACAAGCAGAATCGCTCTCAGAGCTAGAAAACGAGGATATTGAAGATCTCTTCAGTAACGGAGCTGTAATCAACGAATTTTCTAGCCTTGGTGAAAAAGAAACATACATAATCTCAATAGATGAGACTTTTAATGAGCTCGATGAACCAAGCAAATCAACGAATGTATATTTTATACAAGAAGAAAACAGCAAACCTGCACACGCTATCTCTGGATCAAGAACGGCTCAACTAAAAAATCATAAATTTAAGTAACCTAAGTAAACCAGAAAGAGAACAAGCCTATGAATTTGTTCGAGCGATACAACAAAAGATTTTACTTATAAGAAGACGAGCTCACGGCCACTTACATAGCTACGCATTGCACACCAACAATAGACGACCTTCCTGTAACTACTAAGCAATACCGGCTTGCCCAATCCCCATGCCTTAAGGAACGAACTCAAGCGCTAAGTACAGAAACTACTTGAAAATGGCATTATACAACGGTCATGATCCGGCTTTAACACCGCCCTTTGGATCGTCCCGAAGAAAAGTCCTAATTGAAAATATAAATGTCATGTAGTTCTCAATTTCAGGCCTTTGAATAAAAAAACAATACCAATGAGTTTTCCGCTCCCCAACAAAACTGATATAATAAATCAGGTAGAAAACTCTAAATATCATGCAGTCATAGATTGCAAATCAGTCTTCCATTAAATTTTAGTACACCATGATGACATACATAAAACAGCATTTTCTACCCCAAACAAACATTACGAATTCGTTAGAATGCCTTATGGCTTTAAAATGTCGCTGTTGAATATTAGTCGGCTATATTACAAACTTTTAACGGATTAATAGGCATGGTGACTTTTATGTATGTGGATGACATTGTCATTTACGCAAAAACACGTAAGTTGGAAACTGGAGCCTAGTAAATGCAAGCTGATTGAACAAGAGGTAAATTATTTAGGGCATATAATAACCGAGAAAGTGCTAAGCCCTGACTCGAAAAAAATTGAAGCAGTAAAGTTATACCCCCGTCCAAAAAACATAAAGAATGTTAGGCAATTTCTAGAATTCGCAGGATTTTACCAGCGTTTTTTCAACGATTTTACCAAAAAGGCTAAACTCTTAAGCAAATTGCTCCAGGGTGATGAAAATTTTCATGGGACAAATGATCAAGAAAAGGCCTTTCAAGAGCTAAAAGAGGCATTGTATATGGCACTGCCCTTACAATTTTCTGACATGAGTCAGCCGTTTCTTGAAACAACAGATACCTCATTCTATGCTATAGGGAGCATTCTGTTGCAAGGAAAAATTGAAAACGATTATCCATCGCGTGCACCTCCCGCGTATTTAGAGAACCCGAGCTTAGATATGATACGTATGAGAAGGAAGCACTAGCGATTATACACTCTGTGCAAACTCTTCGCCCATACATATACTGTCAAAGATTTACTACAGTCATGGATCACCAACCACTTGTATGGTTTCAAACGGCAGACCTTAATACGTGAGTGCAAAAATGGCGATTCAAATTATCCGAATACGATTACAAAATACTTTATCACCCAGATAGATTGAGTCTGCCCGCAGACGAATTATCACGTATTCCAATAATAACAGAATAAGTAAATGTGTTAACCAGAGGCCTTGCAGAATCTCGAAAGAGGGATATTAGAAGAAAGCGAAGGTACCAAAGGCGCAGAACCCTAATTGGTTGAAAAAACACACGCTATCGAGCAGCAAAATCGTCTTAAAAAGGGCTTGGCTAGAGTTACACCAGAATTACCAGATGATACTAAACAAGCGTACTCAAAAGGAAAAATTAAGAAGAAACGAGGCCGAGCAAGGAAAATGAAAAACAGTAATAATAATAAGAAAATCACTGACCAACAACAGTTAGAGCAAGGAAAGGTCAAGAAGAAATAAAACAATCCCACGGATTCGCAATCGTCTGACAATAGCATCGATCAAAAAACTGAAGCTGAAGATCTTAACCTTGAAAATGATAAGCCACTACCTAGGAAAAACTCCACTACCACTGGTGACGAAATACGCAACACCGTACACGGTGTAAGCAATATCGTTGAAACAAAGGAGTTGTTAGAGCATAGATTAGATAATATAATATATTTTATTGACATAACAGGCGCTCGATTCGACGAGGGTGCGCGTAGATTATTTAAAACTAATAAAATACCAGCTAACCAACAATTAGAAGTAAGAGGCATTAAAATTAAGATGTTAACAAATAAAAAGTATCAATTAGCTCTCTGTATTACAGATAAAGATCAAGTATCGCTAATTATAATACAGAACCAGAAGCAAGATTCCTTCGAAAATCGCAACTTGTACTGACAGAGAAAAACTCAACCACCTATAAGTATATCTAAAAGTATAAACATATGTAATTTAGATTAGGCAGAAATATACAGTATGCTCAAAGGTACGTTTAATAATAGTAATATCAAAATCATAGTATATAAAAATTCTCTTAAACATGTAGAAGACAAAGATAGAGGTAAAATTTTTTACGAGCTTCATAAATCATCCATTGGAGGACACAGAGGTGTGTCCAAAACTTTCGGCCACATACGCTAAAAGTACTACTGGGAAGGACTAAAGGATGATATACAACGACGTATTCGGCAATGTCAAGTGTGCCAATTGAAAAAATTAGTAAGATTACAAACTTAACAGCCAGTGCTCATAATAGACATGCCCGGTACTGTATTTGAGAAGGTTGCACTCGATATTGTCAGACGCTTACCTAAGACTAAAGAAGAAAAAGAGTACATCTTAACAATGCAAGATCAACTGTCAAAATTTTGCATTGCAGTACCGTTAAAGAATGCAACATCTTCCATGATTGCCGATGCGTTTATATGACGATTTATCTGCATTCTTAGAGCGCCCAATGTCATTTTGACGGATCAAGGGAAAAATTTGTTAAACAACCTAGTGAAAAATGTTGCAAAACGCTTCAAAATTAAGAAGGTAAAAACAACGGCTATTCATCCTCAATCAAACGGATCACTCGAGAGATCGCATCATGCACTGGGCAAATATCTCAAGCAGTAAGCTAGTAGCGGAAGAGATTGGGATGAATGGGTAGAGCTATCTATCCTTAACTACAACACTTGTATACAAAAATCACAAAATATACGCCGCATAAAGTTGTGTTTGGAAAACTTGCAAGGTTACCATGATGTATACCACCGACCAACGAGGACCACCTACTTACGTATCAGGATTATACTATTAATTTAGTATCTAAGCTTAATAATATTAGGAAATAAGTGTGTGATAACTTAGTTAGAACAAAAATTAAGTCTTAGGAATGCTATGATAAAAATTTGAACGAAAAATTCTTTAGGGTTGGCGAATACGTCTACTTATTAAAAGAGGTTAAAAAAGGTAATTTTGGGAATTCTTTTACCTGGTCTCATGAAATTCTAGAAGTATTACATAAACACAACGTTAAAATACAAGTAGAAAATGAACACAAAATAGATCACGCGAATAGGTTACGAGTATCTAAGATGTTTTCTCCCAACAGAAAGAAAACTAATGGGGACTTTAGCGAGTCAAGTGATGAATAAATTGCCGAGTAAGGGCTAATTTTGTACATAAAAGTATGATCCATTCGTTAATATAACCAAACGTTATATACAATTGTTACAACTCAATAATTTCGCTATACCACATGTTGTGCAGTGTAAGGTAACAATCCAAAGGACTATTAATTATTGCGGTATGCACTTACACAGCTCTATAGTGCATGACGGTGAAGCCAATTTTATCGATAATATTAATCGTCATGAATGCATAAAAATGTACAATACTGGCATATCAGCGTGACTTACTGATCGTAAGCAATGTTGCAGTAAACAGATCAAGAAGTGCCGCTGTAACCTTTGTAGGTTCCATAAATTTCGAAGGAAAATGCAGCGAAGCACATTACGCAGACGGCTCCAAGTTATGGAGTGATGTCACTGTAGTTGGCGCCCTCCAAGTAAAACTACAAGAATTTTATGCTTGCAATAATTTTCTTGAAAATAAAATAATACTACATTCTGGAGTTCGGTGCCCTTTTAGTGCTGGCAACTGTATAGATCAAGACAGTACTGTAAAAAAAATACGTTCTTATTATGCATAGTTCATACATAGTAGACTATGCATAGACTATGTATGGAATTGAGTATACATAGTCTATACATAATCTATGCATAATCCATACGTAAATGACATATAATTTGTTCTCGATTATATAAGTTTTTATTTTATCCACAATTTTCTTTCATACATATTTGGTGGTAAACAAATACAATTATTGAAAAATAAGACCTTATTTTCGATATCTTCTAATAAAATAACAGTTAAATTATAGGTTTCTCGTACAGGTATAATTTTATCGCATAAATCAAGTTTTACTCGTAGGTGAATTATCGTAACCTTATTGCGATCACGTATAAATTCTCGTACAAACGCATAGATTGAACCATTTGTTCTTATAAAAAATTTTATTTTCCCGTAATTTTTTTGTTTATTTCAACATACAATTAAATTATTCCTTTTTTTCTGTCTTGTATATAACTTTGAAGTGTATACTTCGTTTTTTATTAATGCTTTTGAATACACTTTTTCTTTATTATTTTCAATAATCAAATTATTAGCAACGATAAAATTATTCAACTGCTCTAGTTCATTATCATTTAATTCAACTGTTATTGTACGACCAAGTACGATACCAGGAAAATTTTCTTCAAAAGTTAAGTCTTCTTTAATCTTATTTTTTAAAACATAAAGACTATTCATCATTTTGATTGGATTCATTATTTAGGAGTCTATTTTATTTGGTTCGTGATTTAAATTGATATAATAACCATTTCCGTCTTCAAAATAAAAAGCTGGCCAAGCCCATGATGGCCTTCATCGTTTGACGGAAATATGCGAAATGTCTGAGTTCATGGAGATTATTAGAACATTTTTCAAGCCCATATAAAGTTTTTATTTCGTCTCCAAATATTTCTAACATTGTTTCTGCTGTGTCGATTTCATTAGTAGTTATTTCAGATTGTAACAGTATACGCATGGCGTAATAGAAAAGTAAAAAATGTTCATGATAAACTTTTGGTAAAAAATCTTTCAAAATTTTAGGAAAATAGTATAGTAAAAAATCCAGAATTTCCGAGGCTTTATAATAACTGTGGTACTTTAAATTTCTTGGGGTTCTTGCAATGTAATCAGGTGGTGTAATTTTAGAAACTTCTTCATTGATTGACTTTTGCGATGCTTTATTAACATAAAATGGTCTGTTTCCGCATTTATCATTGAACCATGAGTCCATGAGCATAGGTTGAACACCACATGTAGAAATGTGCATATAATCTGGAACTATAGACTCAGCAATATCAAAATATGGAATCAAAGACGCTACAGTTGGGCCCTTTACACCTTTGACGTGAATCAGGTTATTTTCTATTGCTAGACAACTTTGTTATAGCATTCGTGAGTGTATTCGTAGAATTGGAGCTATAATGACAGGAGGGTAAACGTGATTATGCCCTGATCCTGTTCGACAAGTTTCACCTTCTTGTTCGCAATGAGTACATCCAAAATGTCCGTTATACTGCATAATATTTTGAACTGTGGCTCTAACTGGGGCATCTAATATAGCAACAGGGTCAATAACTACACTATGCTTAACAGAATTTGTTTCTTTGTTGAACCAATTGAAGCCACTTAAAGCTAAATCTCTCAAAACTTCCAAAAAAGGCAATAAAAAAGAATTCATATTTGGCTTTTGTATTGTACTGTAGTATATATCTGCTAAAAACTGAAAATTTCTTCTGTTTTTAGGAGGAACATTCAACACTTGTACCTGTATTGGCCAAATTTGATCTTTTGAACTTTTTGATACTGAAGCGCCGTCAGTATTCCATAATAAACATATATCATAGTCTCCTTTTATGGCTTCTTGCTTTAATTTCTTAAATTCATTCACACAAACTATGTCACTAATAATATGTTCAGAATTGTTTTTTTCTCTGTTGTAATCGTCAATAAATACTGACAAATTTTGAGATTCAAAGGCAACTTTTGAAACTTGTTTTATACTATACTCCAAAAAAAATCCATTGGTGTTATTGCTTTGACACTGATCGCAAATAGTTGTTCGATTCGCTATGGTAACACCGCCCAAGTAATTTTAACATTCCTTGCAAATTGGATGTTTTTTTATGATATCTCTTTGTGCTGGTATAAGCGAGAAAAGCAATGGCATGAATTTATATTTACTTTTTGGCAAATTATTAGGTTTTGGCAGAAGAACGTTCAATAAATTTAATAAATTTTCGAGACTTTTTTTTGTGAAACTTTCATTGATGAAAATTCCATGATATTGAAAAGTGTATCTCCTAGAGTCATACTTCCAGTTTCGTATAATTGGATGTTCAGCCAATCTAAGTTACTTTCTCTAGTATCCATGTCTTTACCAGAAAAATCGCTTGTACCATAGTCTTCTTCACTATTGTCGTCACTGGATATTGATCCAGACATTAATGATTGATGTGATTGATTCATTTTCATTCTTGAACTGATATCAGTCATTTATTTCATTATCTTCATCCTGAAAAACGTTTTTTTTTATATTTTCATAATATAGTAAATTTTACTCTCTACATTCATTGAATAGGCTTTTTCTCTCAAGTAAAAAAATTTTTATAGCCTTTTCCACTGCGAAAGAAAATTTCTAGCCTATGAGAGAAAAAAATCTTGAATTGTAAAAAAAATTCTCTCAAATAGAAACAAAAATTCTCTTGAACTATGACAAGAAAATTCAGTTATTTGCGTTAGAGAGAATTTCCTCCGCTGTTCGACAGAATCTCTCTTACAGCATAAGAACCTTTTCTCTCATAGTACAAGAGACGTTCTGTTACAGTGCTAGAAGCTCTAAGATTTCTCTTGCTTTTATCTATGAGCCCCTCCAATACTTTAAAAAGTTAACATTTTTTATTTCAAATTTATTACGTTTAAGCATATGCAAGACGTAGACAGATATGAGACGAGCTGAGATTGTCTTGAAGAAAAAATGTTGAGAGATCTTGAATTAACTTTTATTATAAAACTGCAAAAAATATCAGCGTGACTGGTAAATAAAATGTTATTTGTGTCAAACAATTATGTAAACTCTAACTTAGATTTCGACTCCAACGTAATAATTAAACCGATTGATAGTGCTTAGTAGTTTCCTAATTTGCATTAGAAGTCACGCTCTTCCACCTTAACAAAAAAATATTTTTCCGCTTTGCGAGTAGGTTCGGAGCTCAGTTCGCTTTGCCAATACACCATTATTAAAATTATTGACGCGCTAATATTTTTTTTTTCTATTTCAACTATCGAGTACATCAATAAGCGTAGTCATACTGTTACAAACGTGAATTTGAATCGAGTCGAAAATACTTAATAATACTAAGACAGATGAGTCAACCTGTTATTCAATTAGATCGCTAGTTTCTGTACGCCCGCAGCCTCTATTTGATTGTATTCCACTTATATTTAGAAACTTACATTATTTTCTCCCAAATTTATTAGTTCATTAACTTCATCTTCTATTATGGTCTGATCTTCACTTTGCTGAATTTGGTTTCGAGAAAAATTTTGAGCCTTACGCCTATTTTTCGTTGAATATGGAACTGCACCAGTCTAATTAAAATTCCAATACAATTTATTCCAACAGTACAATTTTATTATTGAATATCACTACTGAATACTCACTTTATCAGTATAGTAATTTTTATATCCTCGTGGACGCATAATTTTTTTTTTAAGTTTTATTTCATAACCTGACAATACTGAAAACTTTTTTTTCAAATCGAATGTCAGTGTGGTGTGAAGCTTGTCAACAGTTATCTTTAAAAATGTATTCTCTGCCGCTAACAAACTTTCATGATCAGATGTTTTGTTGTATGGCTTGATGAACATCAAAACTTTTTTCTCAAATCGCATGTCAATTTGTCGTAGATTTCAGACGAGAAACATTTTTTTATAATTAGCAGTCAGACGTAAAATTTTCACATTTTCGAATCGTATTTCGATAAAGATTTACTTTTAAGTATTGGATAAAGGATCAGTTGATAAATATGCAGTTTCTAGTAGAAGGGAAAGATAGGTCTCTGAGTCTGATATGAAAAAAATCAATTATTGTAGAAAATGTGAATGCATCGTTGGCGATCGAAGATGAAGTGAAATTCTTATTGCCCGAAAATGCCAAGCGACAAAAAGAATTCGTCGGAAAGATCATTGCTAAAGATCGTACGTGAAATTTAATCAGATGGAACTCTTTTTTTAGTGAATTGTTCATAAAAATACAAGAAAAAAATATTTCTCATCTTGAGTTTATATAGAAGTTACTTATATTTATACAAAAAAATTGAGTAGTTTTGCTAGATAAATGTCTTATAATAAACTTTAAAATCATTTAGAAGATAAACATAAATTAGTTACAATAATGAATGCAATTGTCAAATCATGGAAAGCAGACGAAGCGGAGCCATCAAAAAACAAAAATGCGGGCATTAAAAGGAAAAACGAAGACAAAAATCAAGATCAGCATCAAGTGATAACATTTATCAAGAAATATTAAAAAATGTTATAATTAATGCACTGAGGTTACATTTATCGATTATTTATTTCAGGGGAAAAAAAGAAAGAAGGCTGCCACTGTCATTGAAAAAAAGTTACTGCAGAATCAGTTGGGCACCCCCCTTAACGAGCAAGACAAAACAAAATCAGATGCCACTAAAAACAAATGGATAATTGATGCAATCTACAATGTAAGGAGTGAGCTGGTATCGGATCTAAACACAGCAAAAGAAAAAGCATTGAATGTAAATATCTTTTCAACAAAATAAGTTGTTTCATAATTATAACTTTCATATTAAGAGACGCAATTTTCATTTAGAAACTGGATTTCATTGCAATGAGCTTACACAAGGGAGAAATTATTTTGATCAGCTATCCCAATGACAATAGTTCTCAAATAAATAATTGATTTATTATGTAAAATTTGATATTTAGAAATTCATTTATAAAAACTACGCATTGTTATTTGATGGTCATAGCAGAGAAAAAAAGATCATTTGGCATGCCATTGAATTTGGATGAAGGCAGTGATTGTCCTAGACTTGTCAAAACTGCTCACAACTTGTCAAATCAGATGGAGAAGATTGAAATTTCTTCCAATTCTGTGGTAAACATACTATTATTAAAGTTAACGTTTCATACACCTCCACGTCTAATATCTGTTTTTTTTAATTTAACGTTCATTTATCATTCATCCGTATTTAATCTTCAATTGGGTGCGCAGCTTGCCAGAGAAACGCGATCACCTGACCAACTATTAGATAGTTTACATGTTTATATTATAGTCACTCAATTTGCTAAAAACGTGGCATCCCGAGCGGCCTGTGCTTTTTGTTTATTAAATGTGCGATTAGGTTATGCCGTAAAATCGAGATATACAGAGCAGACTTTTTCTCTCCTTTCGCTTTCACAGGTGTAAGCAAATAATGCACAACTTGTGATTCTGCGGCTACATGAACTGTTGCAGCACTCCTACAGGTTTTGATTTTGTGACATGTTTTAAGTTATGTATATTTAATAAATACGAAGCGTACCCAATGTTTTTTTAGAGTAAAGATATAAATCTTGATATCGAGGAAGCTTTATTTTAAATAAAACTTATGCACAAGATGAGCAATTTTTTTTTAATATCTACAATTTTTCCAGATTGCATTGAAACAAAGAAAAAACCGATCTTCTGGAATGCCTTTATGTTTAAATGATTTGGATACTGGAAGTGAAGATCTTGGGAATTGTTTGAATCTTAGCTTTTTCAATGAAGAAAACGACTTGAAGCAAACTCAACGGTCAAACTTCGATTCTGAACTTTTAGTACGTATGTCGATATAAAAAATTAGGGTATTTTTTAAAAATAAAGTATTGATTCAATCCTAGTTTAGAAAAATGCCACTAGAGGAAAACAGTCAAATAACGTCAAAAAACATCATTGACATAATTTCTTTGAAATCAGACGAGTCTGATTCTAATGAAGTATGTAACTACTCTTCGACATATAATACTCACGTAAGATTTGTAAATGATATTTTAAATTTGATTTGTATCGTTGAGTTATATACATATTCAACGGAAACAAAATAAGTCTTGTTAAATTCCTCTGACTGATTCATCTGGAAGAAAAGATTTTATGGTTACCAACATAAAACAAGAGAAAGATATGCTTTACAAAAATTCGTGGAAAAATACAGTATGTTATTGTTCTTTGTATATACATAGTTTCCCATGATTATTTTAAAAAATCATTAAACTAAACAGTGTTTTCAAAACGAATAATTTACATAGTAGTTATATGATTTTAATAAATGTTTGTTGAAATCGTCTATTCAAGTTCAATAATATCTAGAACATTTATGGGCATGCGTTGTTTCGCGCGTAATTAGGCAACTTGGTCGGGCGCTGGTAGATTTGGGTTAGGCAATGGTGCTACTACGGCTACGTGTATGGGCCCTTGGTGGCGAGCCTGCAATATTTTGTAGTCACTTTTAATATTTGATTCATTTTTATCAGTTTAAGTTGAGGCGGTGCTCTAAACCGTTATCTAATTAGACACTGACCCGTTTATCAACCGTGCCTTTCCTCAAAATCGCCTCCTGTGTTTGCCTGCCCTTCGACTCTTCATTAAAACAGAATTGGAAGAAAAGAAAAAACAATAATTACTGATAAAAAAAAAAAAAAATGTAATATTCAGTGTATTATAGAGATGAGGTGTTATTTGGAGCGTACAAGCTTCCAATTTGAACTCCTAAGGGTGGCGTTGCGTATAGACGGCCAGCCCATGCAATTGAATGCACAGGGACTTAGCTTACTTGATACGCCTCTGCGCAAATAAATGTACCAGAGTCGCGTCACCTCAGAGTCAAATCTAGTAGCCAGCCTGCACCACAAATAAAAAGAACAACCAAACCTGTATTTCTGTATTTTTGTCGAACTCGTTATTAATGAAAGCAAATTAATCTAGGGTTATTTTTATTTTTTTTTTTTTTAGAACGAAGTTCTTTATGTCGCGTTACTCGGGGGGCTGGAATTTTAAAACCGACAGATTTTTTTTTTTTGAATCAGAAATCTCTTCCTTTCAAGTTTTTCCCCTCACCCCGTCCCCCCTCACCAAGTGTTCTCTACACACTTCCCCTCTCCTAACTATATATGTATATCTGTCAACCGTGCCGTGTTACTCTTCTGCACACCTTTACCCACCATTCCACCTCACACTCCTAAGCAATTAATTTTTTAACAAATTTTAATCTCATTTCCCCACAGTTATTTTTCTTTGACTTAGAATTTTTATTTCTTTTACAATTCTAAAAAAAAAAAAAAAAAAAAAAAAAAAAAAAAAAAAAAAAACATTTTCCAATATAGGGTTTTGAACCCTCGACCTCCTGCATGTGAGTCCAGTACCTTACCCACTCTGCTACGAGCGCTGCCGTCTATAGGAATTCGATTTCTTGTACTTATCGTGTAATTCGTAACTATAACATTCCATTTTTAAATGTATTCACTGATAATACATTCAATTATGAATTCGTTTTATAAATTGTGTATTTGTTTTCTAAATAATACATCTAAAAATAAAATAATAAATGGGTCATGGGACCCACGGTAAGAACGAAGTTCTTTAAACATGAGATGAGTATAGACACAATTTCCCAGGTAACAAGGGGGTCGCCAGACCCACGGGAAGAACGAAGCTCTGTAAACGTTAGTACTGCATTCATGTTGTTTACTAAAACAAACACTTGAAAAACGAATAAAAAAAAAAAAAAAAAAAATAGTTTACGACTTACGATGGTTGAACTTCGTGAGTACTGTATTTGTGCACGACGTTCTCACGAAGTTCAACCATCGTAAGTCGTAAACTATTTTTTTTTTTTTTTTTTTTATTCGTTTTTCAAGTGTTTGTTTTAGTAAACAACATGAATGCAGTACTAACGTTTACAGAGCTTCGTTCTTCCCGTGGGTCTGGCGACCCCCTTGTTACCTGGGAAATTGTGTCTATACTCATCTCATGTTTAAAGAACTTCGTTCTTACCGTGGGTCCCATGACCCATTTATTATTTCTTAATACAAGAAATGCGCTTATTTACTATATTTATTTTTAAATGTTCCCTTTTTCAAAGACCTTTCACTTATTAGTATTTTAAAACTACACTCAAATCACTTTAGTTTTTAAGTGTGTGTTTTTTTTCATTTTACACTTGCACTCGCACTCGCACTCCCACTTGTATTCCCGCTCACATACCATTTGCCCGGCGTCACTGGGCATTCCGGTTGTTTACGAGCAGGTTCCGGATCGTATATCAGCTGCTGCAGACGGTCGGGTAGAGGCATTTGCTGCTGTAAGATCGCTTTTATTTTACGATCAGCAGCTGTGACTATCTCCGGATAGTCAGGATCATAAGCGTTTGAATCGTGTGACGTCCTTCTTAGCGCTGGCGGATATCTTGCCTTTATATGCGATGTTGTAGGTAAAATAATGTCGCTGATAATTTTGGGCCGAAAAGATCGTTTTCTGTGATGACTTGATTTAACCGCAACACTCTCTTCCTTTGGCCACAGCGGTACTGGTAAGTCTGAGTTTCTCTTGGATGGTTCCCGGGACTCTCCTCTCTTTTGGTAGGCCTCAAGTATTTTTTTGTTTCGTTTGTTCAGGGTCCACCTCTGTTGTTTCTTTGTGCATCGTATTATTTTTCTCTTATCTGCTTCTGACGGCGCCTATTCAATCCGTCTTTTAGCAGCTTCGGTGAGTTGACGGCTCACTTAATTAAGAAAAGAAAGAAAAACTTGAAGTCACGTACATACACACATTCAAATAAAAATAAAAGGGGGTCAACTTATTGATTTTCGTCGCCCTAATCCTTTTTATAGATATATGAAAAAAAAAATTCTTTTTGGAAATTTTAACTTCCTCTGTTGCATAAGTGCTCTACGTCGTCGCTACGGCGATTCTAACACTATTTCTCCCTCCGGAGCCTCCAAAAATTATATTCTCTGTTACGTGGAAGACGGCGTAAGAGTAAATTTTGTATTTAGGCCTAAGCTTTCGCTCAATAGCCTGGGGAAACGACAGCAAGGGTTGAGGACGGAGCACTAGGGTTGGAACAGGGTAGATGATGAGAGAAGGGTTAGCTAGCTACTTGGCCATTGGTATTTGTACCCTCGGCACGTAACTGGCCATTTACTTGGAGTTGGAAAGTTGGTTCCTTTTTAGGGGTCTATAGTCGTTGGTTGCCAGTATTTTACTAGCGACGCACGACGTATAGTTGAAAAATTGGGTTGGCTAACTAAGAGCTGGCTGTTTGGCCATCGGCATTTACACCAACCGGCACAATACTTAGCGGTACTTGATTTTCTTTAAACGGAGGCTAGTTGCTTGGCTATCAGCACTTTTACCAACCGGCACACAACTTAGCGGTACTCGATTCTTGTTATTTTTTAATTAAAATTTTTTTTTCACCACCTGCTTGGCCATTAATATCCGGATTAAACGGCACGCAATAGTGAGTTTTACGTGAAGAGAAACTATTAGGGGTTATGCAATAATTAAGTCTGAAGAAAATATTATTGCTTACTTTTTTCAAAAGAGAAAAAAACGGGGTACAAGTGACTTTCGAAGCAAGATCTGGGTGGCTGGATATACTTGAAATCGAACATGTGGACCAGATTCTCCAGGTCACGAATATACTTCGACCGGGTTCTTCAGGTCGTATGCCTTTAGTCTGGCTACTGCTCTAGGTATACACCCAAGCTGGCCTGACCATTGAACAAATTTTTTTTTTTAGACTGAGCTGCTCGTGCAGGAGGCCATGGGCTTACATAGCCGAAGATCTTGCCTCCTTATCACTGCCACTACGGCTAGAGACGACAAGACGCACATAGGTTCTTAGAATTTGTCTGCATGATTCTCGTGGCAGGGAGAGGGAAAGATTCCCTAAATGCTTTCCATCTTCCTTTACATATGCTGTTTTGGTTTTGGGGTGACGCTTACTTGCTGAAGAGTATAGTATAGTAACGATACTGGTCCCAGTGCTTGCTTATCGGGATTAGGTCGTATTATAGTTCGTGTTATTTTTTGGCTTGGCATCTCTGGGTACTGTAAGTGTTAGAGAAAGAAGGTGGTAGAAGTATAGCATGCTGTTGTCAAGTCACGTTGCATGAACGCTGGCCGATGTGTGGATCAACATCCTGGCTCGAACGTCAGCTTATTTACGAATGGTTAAGACACAGAAGATGGAAAGGATGGAAAATTATTTAATTTTATCCGGCGATGTCTACGCACAAGCAGGAAGGGAGATGTAGACTAGTTCTTCTTTGTCTTACTCGGGTTCTTCTTATATGTGTGTCACGAAGCCTTAGTTTCGGTACTTGGTGTATGTGTGCGTGTATGTCATTTAGCTTGCTACGAAAACCTGGCTTTACAAGGAGGATAAGGAGAGGAGGAGGGAAAAAAAGGTACGTTGAGCGAAGCCTCGATGTAACACGTGACTTTACCAAATTTTTTCTCGCAACGAGTGCGTTATATATAGTTACTGCACCCCGTGCTAGCTTAATCGTGGAGTGGTGTTATTTATTGTAGCCATTAATTTAATCTTGTAAAATGTCGATGTAGCGGTATGTATTTTTGTACGTAAAATATCTGTACATACGTTTCTTAAGTCTTCGTATCAAACGCTGTACTATAGTTAATACTGTCTATAGCAGATTCCACGTTAGGTTTTCTCACAATCTGAAATTCAATTCTATGATGCTTTAACAACTGTTAAAATTCGCTTTCCAAAAATTCTTTCCCCTGATCTGTTTGGACTGTTTTTGGAAATCAACAATGTTTAATATCGAGAATTTTTTTAAAAGCTATGGTAACTTAACGGCAAGTTTTATCATATAATAGTTGAGCTTATACAAATTTACTCAAAACATCTATTACAATAAGAATGTGATACATACCGCTGTTGTAGTTTTAATAGATGTCAATTGAATGAGATCAGCCTCCCACAAGTCATCTAAAGCATTTACATCGCAAAAAGGCGTGCAAACTTACGTCGAAAAGTTTTGCGTAACGTGCAGACATGTTGTTTCTTTAACCATTCCCTTATTTTATCTGATGAAACATTTTTATTTAATCTTAGTACGTTTCTAGCACTGGTAAAACCAGCCTCATGGCTTTGTGTAAGGTATATTTTTTCTAATACGTCCATTTTTTCAAAAGCTAAGCCACTGTCCTCCTCTTACTCCTCCTTCCTAATAGTAGCTTCCTCACATGATTGATACGCTTTACTGCCATGTTCACTCGACAATTTATCGGTAATACCGTCCTAGTCACGGTTTATCTTCTCTCTCGTGTTGAATAATTTTTTACGAGTCTTTGATAAGGTCTGGACTTGGTTGACGTTACGAATTTCCCGCAGGTCATTATTTTCTACAAACTTTTGAGGAGTAGGGATCTCGTGCAACATATTACCAAATGTTTTTCTGCCTACAGATTTAACTATTTTTCTGCGTCTTGCTGCATCATTTATTTAGTCAATAATATTAGAACCTCGTATTCTTTCACCATCGATAGTCACGACACCCTCACTATTTTAACTAATTTTACGGTTGTTCTTTTTTAAATAATTTAAAAGTAATTCAGACTCTTTCTGATATGCTTTAAGTATCGTTTTCAAAATCATATCATCACTCATTCAACCATTTGCATCTGCATCATATTTTTCCTTCGCTTATTCCGTAAATACTTATGGATTTCTTCGTTTGTTTATGAAATTAAAGTACCTTTATAAGACTCTAAAATATTCTTCAGATTTTTCACGTTCGTCATTGAATGCATGGGAGTCAAAAATTTTTTTCATTTTATCATTTAAACGACTAAGGTTGTTTCCAGCAGTTTGTGTGGATTGTAAAACTTGTAACGACGAAAAATCGTTAGTAGTAGTGAAAACAGGGGTTATAGTCTTCACTGTGTATTCTTTCGAGCTATTTTTTCAAAAATAAAAGCACTTCTTTCGCTTTCTCGTAAAAGTGAAAAAAAAATCTAACATTATTCGTCAAAAGTCATGAACCTTAAAAAAAGAAACAGACTTACTTTTTTTACAAAAGTTTTTTTTCTTTTTTTTTATACCAGATTACTACAACAACTCTTAGATCAAGTCGCCAGGGCCACCCACTCACTACCTATGTGTGGGGTTGTATTGCCGCACCCATTTCCAACCTTTTTACTGGTGTAATACCTAATCCATGGGCACAGTGCGAGTATCTCCGGTCAAACATCGTGCCAGTTAAGCTGGCACTCACTGCACTAAAGGTGCATCAGATCACACTCACCACTGTGTAGCCTCTTTCCAGAGAGAACCCTTTATTTCAGAATGTCCACTCGCTAATTAAGCCGGCGCTCTCTGCCGAAGCATCGGATCCAGGCTAATTAGCATTCCCGGAAAAGCCCCACGTTTCAGGGACCACTCCTCACCGGTAGGCCGGTGATTCTGCCCTCCTTTCCCCACGGAAGGCAGCGATAGCGGCTGATAACCTAAATGCAGCGCCAACGCTACAGGAGCTATTCGACTCATTGTTGAATGTATCGGACGAGAGGAATCGGGCAAAGTCAACGGCACCTGTCCCCTTGCCAAGTAAAAGACAAGTCAAGGTCCACAATGTATCGGAAAATGGACGTTGGTTAAGCATAATGACCGAAGAACCAATTGATAAGCGCCAATTGGAAACATCGCTTAACAAATTTGGTCCGATGTTATCATTAGAAGAACAGCCATGTTCGGCCTCATACACCTGCTACGAGGCCGAATATTACCAACTATGTAATGCGGCAGTTGCTGCAACAACCTTAAATGACACAACAACCATGAAATAGAAGACAAATCATCTTCACGGAACATTGAAGCACCAACTAAGAATGTAGAGTCAACGACGGAAGTCCAAAACCCTTAAAAAAGTTAATGAAGAAGAGCTTAGTCCAATATTACGATTTGTAAGAGTAAATCGTACTGGGACTACAATAAGCGTCATTATTAAAAAACCTATTAACACAAACTATATAATTGAATTTTTCAAAAACAAATATCCAATAGAAGATATTCATTTTTCAACCAAAAAACAAACACGGGAAAATATAATCATTCCCGCTCATATACCGTATGGATCCGCTGAAAAGGCAGAAAACATGCGCTAAATAGTAGTGTATTGCATAACTCAGCAGCCAAAAAATGTAATCACAAAAAAACCAAAAACAGAAAACACGATCAATACAAATAACGATCCAAAAGACAATGACTCACTTCCGCGAAAAGTAGTATCTAAGGTACCGGCCATTATAAATCCGGATGAATACACCCGGTTGTTAATGACCTTTGGCCCTTTGAGCCATTTAAACTACTACCCATTAGATGTCATACGCGACGATGGAAGACAGTTATAACTAAGCTTCGCTACATACTGTAACGAAGAATCGACTGAAAAGGCCCTTAAAGGACTCAAAATGTATGGGGCGAATTACTCCCAAAAAGACTCGATAAAAAGCCGTGAAATAGTAACACATTTATCGTGTGAAAATTTAATATATAAATGCCACCTTGAAGTGCACAGTCTTCTGTGCAAAACACAAATGAAATTAAAAAAGATCTGCCCATCATGCCAGGAAAATATTAACTTGGTAAAATACGACTGGCACTATAAACTATGCCTTGAGACGGGAGTGTCAGCGAATCTTGATGCACCTAATAGACTAGTAATTAACAACACAAAACCAGGGGCCAAGGAGAAAAAGAAGACGTAATATTCACCAGTTCATTCCTTCCCTTACTCTCAGTCCCGAATAAACAAATGTAATAATTCTATAAATTAACACTTTGTTTCATTACTATAAGGATTATTGTAATATTGTTAAGGATTCGAGAAAATTCTCGAAGGCTCTTGCCAACCCGGCGTTGTACAGTTGTCTGCTGACTACTGTACGAGTGAGAGAGAGTATGTATGCATGTGTGCGTGCGACTATTCCGGCCCTTTGTGTAGCGCCGAGCCGCTAGTCCACGTCTGTCCGCTCAAGTAGTCGCAACGCTTATAGTTCAACCGCTTATAGTAAAAACGCTAATAGTTACACCGCTTATAGTTCAACCGCTTATAGTTAAAACGCTAATAGTTACACCGCTTATAGTTAAACCGCTTATAGTTAAAACGCTAATAGTTACACCACTTATAGTTGAACCGCTTATAGTTAAAACGCTAATAGTTAAACCGCTTATAGTTAAAACGCTTAAAGTTAATTTGACTTTGTAAAGTACCCGTGCGATGGGACTCCGCATTAACTTTACATTTCTTTGTTAAATTCAGTATTAATGTTTTCCTCTTTTCTTTATTATAATACAGTTCTTTAATAGTTAAAAGTGTAGTGTTTTGTTATTACGAGAAGTTCCTTCCATGTGCTGCGCACCTGCAGCTTCCATCTTCCTCTCTCCTTTCGCTACAAGTTCGGCTACAATTTAAATTATACAGTCCACTTAATTGACACACAAGTCAATCCGCAACATTTGGTCCTTCGAGCCGGATCTGTGGCGGCGGGAGGGAGCTGATAGCATTAGAAAACGGGCCTTCTCGACATCTTTCTCGCATTGTGATCGCTAGGCGGCCATTTTGACTTGGCCACGAGGCATGTTCGCCGGCCTGCCTTTACAACGCGGCGACTCATCGTCTCGTCTCTCTCACTCTTATACTAGTAGTTCGTGCGCGTAGTGTGGCTCGTGCGCTTAGCGTCTCTTGCGTTCACTATAGTGTGTCGCGTTTAGTCAACTTGTTTACAAACCGCTTTTGCCCCTGTGGAGCTGAGCGCTGGTTGCATCTCTCTCGCTTCTATAATACATTCCCTAGTCAATGTCGATTCGTAGTTTATTGTTTATAGTATTGCGCGTTGCTCTCTTTAGCTACTTAGTTTGTAAAGCATTCGCGTGTGCTCGACAGACGTGAACTCAGTGCGTGGCTCACTTTATAGCCTGCGGCCTTGTGCGCCATTATTATATATAAACCAAGCTCTCTGCTGTCGTCGAGCCTGCTGCTGCAGGCCATCCGCTGCGTCTGCTACTGCAGACTTCCTTGTCGTCGCGCCTGCTGTTGCAGGCCACCCGCTGCGTCTGCTGCTGCTGTTGCAGATCAATTCGGTATCTTCTGCTGTCGTCGCGCCTGCTGCTGTTGGCCACCCGCTGTGTCTGCTGTTACTGTAAGACACCATAGTCCTTCCGTTCAAGGTTACGAATAGAAACTCAGTTATTGAAATCTGTTTGTATCATCTACTTATTCGCGGAGCTTGCGATTATTATTATTCGAGTCAAGGTCACGAATAGAGAGTTTGTGCGAAAACAACTCGTACCAAAATAAACATAAACTAGTCGATTTCTTAAATACTTGTTATTAGTTTATTGTATAGATGTTTTGTTCGTTTTTGCGATTTGAATTGTTTATGCGTTCATCGAGCTCGCGTACTCCCTTATAGATTTATATGATTTAACTTAGTTTACTTAGTGCGTGCGTTTACTTCATAGCGTTGATTATAGTATTAGTTACGCATTAACCCCGCGATAGTTGTCGTATTAGATTTAAGTCATATGCTATAGATTATTAGTTGTGTTTGATTATCTCGCTATAAAAAAAATTAGTTACTTTTATAGCTTAATTGAATTCCCAAATTCAAGTTAGAAATATGGAGGCTCTTTACATCGAACAACTTAAGTGCCACAAGAGAATTGTCAACGCTTTCGATACTTTCAGGAAACTTGGTAAAGCTAATATGACAAAAGGGAAAGCTTGTTCGTATTTAGAGTCAGTTGAATTTCATCTTTCTAACTTCAAAGTAGATCATTCGAATATTCTCAAGTTGGATGGGTTGGACAAAAAGCACGTTTATTTTACTTCGGATTTGTTTAATGCTACTATTGATGCTTACTTTAACGTTAAGGGAGATTTTTTAGAATATACTAGATTGTTTCCACCTGATCCAAGTCTTCAAATTCCTCCAGCCTCTCCAGCTCCCACAGCTTCTGCTGGGGAGAACTCTTCGCTCCCAAAAATTATATTGCCACAATTTTCTGGGAATAACTCTGAATGGGAGCACTTTCGTAACTTATTCAGGGCTCTCGTTCATAGAAGAGATGTCGCATCGATTCTCAAGTTTGATATCCTGAAGGCGCATCTGTCGGGTGAAGCGCTTAGCTTAATTCAAGGTATCCCTTTTACCGAAGAGCAGTATCAGCATGCTTGGGACACCCTCGTTAACACGTTTGATAGTCAGCGACGTCTCGTCCAATCATACACTTCGCTTATTCTTTCTTGCAAACAAATGAAGCTTGACTCTTGTTCTGAATTGAAGCGTATTCAGAAGGAGATAATTAGTCCAATCGATTCATTAGCTACTTTGAATAGAGAATTAGGTTCTGCCGATTTATACATTGCTTGGATAGTCGATAGGTTCGATAATAACACAAAACGTAATTGGCAGCTATTCTTGGGTAATTCAACTGTTGCCCCCACCCTTCAACAAGTCCGAGATTTTATTAAGTCCGAAATCATTACATTAGAAGCACTCGACGTTTAAGCTTTGTAAAAGAGAAAGCGCTCTCTTATCATATTTTGTAAGTCTTATTTTAATGGTTTTTTCTTTTTGTAAAACTATGCTTAGTGCTTAAGAAAAATTGTTAGTTTCCTTTATTTTGAGTTTTGAGCTATTTTGAAATTGGTTAAAAATTCTAACCATAGTGTGCGGTATTTTCTTTTCCTTTTCTTTATCTAATTTTCTTCGATACCCTAGACTGTTTCTTAATTCGTTGCTTCCCCTTCGGTTCAGCAAGGTCGGGGAGAATGTTAAGGATTCGAGAAAATTCTCGAAGGCTCTTGCCAACCCGGCGTTGTACAGTTGTCTGCTGACTACTGTACGAGTGAGAGAGAGTATGTATGCGTGTGTGCGTGCGACTATTCCGGCCCTTTGTGTAGCGCTGAGCCGCTAGTCCACGTCTGTCCGCTCAAGTAGTCGCAACGCTTATAGTTCAACCGCTTATAGTTAAAACGCTAATAGTTACACCGCTTATAGTTCAACCGCTTATAGTTAAAACGCTGATAGTTACACCGCTTATAGTTAAACCGCTTATAGTTAAAACGCTAATAGTTACACCGCTTATAGTTGAACCGCTTATAGTTAAAACGCTAATAGTTAAACCGCTTATAGTTAAAACGCTTAAAGTTAATTTGACTTTGTAAAGTACCCGTGCGATGGGACTCCGCATTAACTTTTCATTTCTTTGTTAAATTCAGTATTAATGTTTTCCTCTTTTCTTCATTATAATATAGTTCTTTAATAGTTAAAAGTGTAGTGTTTTGTTATTACGAGAAGTTCCTTCCATGTGCTGCGCACCTGCAGCTTCCATCTTCCTCTCTCCTTTCGCTACAAGTTCGGCTACAATTTGAATTATACAGTCCACTTAATTGACACACAAGTCAATCCGCAACAAATATGTTTATGTTATAGTACTTATAAATGTTTACTTATAAGATGAAAGTATAAAAAAAAAAAAACTAAAATAATAATAATATAATATAATATATATTCACCGAGGACGGTGATAGTTTTAAGAAGGGGAGGCTGTTAGGTGACGACTTGCGTAAATAAATAAATTTTTATTTTTATTCTATTTTATCCAGTTATATTTTATTCCCAATGATAAAATTTTAAGACTCTTTACAGAGTCATACTGAACGAGAGTTGTGCCTAACAAAGCTGACTGTGTACTTCGTGGCTCTTGGAAGTGTCAAGTGACAACCGAACCGAGCCATGAAGCCTCAACACATGAAGTTAGCCAGTACCAGCCCCATAGCAAGTAAGACAAAGAAGTTTTAACTAAAACTTCGTGCAAGGTGCATTTCTTTGCGCGGCGTTTTAGTTAGTAGCCTGCTGCCGCTCATCAAGTGCAGACATTAAAAACTAATTTTAAAAGATTGATCAGACATTCCATCTTTTGTCTGTTTCTTTTTATATATATACAAGCAACATAAAATAAAGTGATACAAGAGTTGTTAGAAAAAGAATTTAAGTTATTATAAAATAAATAATTATAAATCCAACGGAAAGAAGAAGTACAAGTCATCCGAATTGGTCATCCGAATCAATAATTATAGTAGAGTTGCCAGTATTACTTTCTAGTGGAAAGAAAGGTAAGTTAACCTGGATATTATATTTAACTCTCTACTTCTTCCTTCTTTTTTTAAACAAACAAATAGTTAGACTATCTGCTGTCATGCAGCTTGTGAAGGAGCGTGAGACTGTAGCCCACAGTTTTTGGTTTGAAGACGAAAACAAACTTAAATGACATTAATAGTTATTTAACAAAATTGGTAGAAGAGCGTGGTTTATGGTCACTAGCTATTTGTTTTTTTATCATATATTCTTTTATTACTATCTTTCTCTAAAGAAACACCAAACACCATTCAATGAAGCATGTTAATGAATGACGCGTAATACTCCATATAGTGCCCTGTTCGCGGATGCGTATATGCTGTGCTTTCGCGGATAGCATGGTGTATGCGGTATTTTGTCATAATTAAAAAAAAAAAGAAAAAAAAACAGAAGTATATAAAGAAAATAATAAATATAATACAACGTTAATAAATAAACGGAAAAATAAATAAGAGTTAACTGTCCTCAAAATAACAAAAAAATAAATAAATAATAAGATAATATTGTGTTTTAAATAATAATAGAAAAATAAGAAAATAGTGACCTATTATACTACACGCTTACAAGACAGGTCAAATAAACTATTCCTAACCTGAACTTGCTAACCAGAGCGGTTATCCCTCTTGTCCGGCTTAAATAGTGGATATTCTATACCCAAGATCTGCTAACCGCAGCGGTCTTTCTCTTCCTACC
The DNA here is from genome assembly GCF_036245765.1 of Copidosoma floridanum. Lineage (NCBI taxonomy): Eukaryota > Metazoa > Arthropoda > Insecta > Hymenoptera > Encyrtidae > Copidosoma > Copidosoma floridanum. The sequence goes on along the minus strand of NW_028321878.1, from coordinate 21,905,051 downwards.
CTGAATCTGCTAACCAGAGCGGTTCATCCCCATTAGCCCTGCTGATATAGCGGACACTCTTTACCCTAGATCTGCTACTTAAAGCGGTCCATCAAAATAACAAATACATACACACAGACATATTTGCACGTAATAGTGTTAGTAGAAGAAGAATTCTCAAAAAACGGAGTAAAGATTAAATATAATTAATGACTTCACTTATTTACCCACAATTGTTTATGAAATAATATTTCATGAAATCGCCAACAAATAGTTTTGCGAGTAATAAAAAAGGTAAGAGAAGTGGTAGGAAATTGTTTATGCAGGAGCTTATAAGAGAGAAAAACGTTCTAGGAAAAAAATTAGATTTTATTAATAATCAGTCACAAAATTACTAAAACTGTGATACATTAATCAGTAATTTATTAAAAAACAAAAAAATCGAAAAACAAGTAGTCAGTACGTTTCAGAAAAATAATTTTTATAATTCAGAAATTAATGTTCAGCGGAAATGCGATAATTTTAAAATTCGATTAAATACACAATTTTATGAATTAATTGCTTTCGCGGAAAAAGAGTTTCTTAAAGGCACTCAAGAACATATAAACGCATAAGCAGAAAATTACTCATATACATACGAATGTATGAAAAAATTATTAATACGGTATTTAAACAGTGACCGTCGAGCCCATTCTTGCTTAAAGAGGGAAAAGTGTTAAGCTAAGTCGGATACTCTCGTACAGAAAGAGCCCTTCAATATTCCACCGCGCACTAGCTGATGCTCGCGTAGCAATTTGCATATATAGCTACACATGCCACATTAGAAATCCCTGCGCCGTATACTCCCTTGCTTGAAGCAGATGATATCACATAAGCGTGCTCGATTACATTCTCTCACTTTAGTTTTTGGGCATACACATAGTACACTTTTCGTATACCTATAAAAATTAAAGCAAACTTATTGCACTTGCATGCGTTAAGCAAACGCTCACATTAAAAACATACACATCCAGACACGAATAAATACACAGACATATATATATATATATATATATATATATATATATATATAAGTAGATACAATTATTTCTTTATTACTTATGTCTTCTGCGAAAAATGTCAAGGATTTAATAGAATATTTTTCCGAAACAAATAAACAAAACAAAATAGTAGTATAATTTTTTTGTTTTGTTAGTATTAACACATAAAGAATAAAAAAAATAAATTAATAATTAAAAAAAAAAATAAATAAAAAAAATTAAAAATAAAAAAAAAAGAAAAAAAAAAAAAACGCACGTAAGGTATTATGCAACTAAGAAAATGGTCAATGGAAACGATGATGCCGATATCACAGTAGCCGAAGCGCTGATGGAGACTCTCAATGCCAACTTCTCATTTCAGCATGCAATTACATCCATCCCTACATTCGATGAGAAAAATATTCCACTGAAGGATTACATACAAGATGTTAGAAATGGAGAAAGCTGGGTCAAAGGTAATCAAAAAAATTCATATAAAAGAGCAGTATTGCAGAATCTACGAGGTGCCGCACGCATAAGCGTAAGTGGCCAAGATTTCGAAAACCTCGAAGCATTTATAACCCATTTAAAAAAAAGATATGCAACAGGAAAAATCGTTGCTTACTATCAAACTCAGCTATAGAAAGGGCGCCAATGACAAGGCCAATCGGTTGGTGAATATTATGATTATGTAAACCTACTGCTAAGCGGTTCTGAAAAAGCCTGGATGGAAGATAAAGGCAATGCATAAAAGCTGATTTTCATTTTCGAAATGAGTTCGACAAATTAATCTCATCAAAAAGAGGTGAAAATCTTATGAAGGCCACTGATAATAAAACTGATAAAAGTGGGATATACAGTGAAAATAATGAATTAGTCGACCAAGATACACTCCAACCCCATGCCATTAAACAGAATAAAAATACTCCTAGTGTAGAACGTTGCCCTAATGGGGAAAAAAAAATTACCAGTAAAGCAACTAAACACACGATTAAGGCTCGAACGCGTCAAATAGTAGGAATTAATTTAATTAATACTAATTTAACTAAAGGATACTTACCACGAGTAGATGTAGGGTGTGATAACATATATTTAGGAGAAGGAATAGTAAAAAATGAGAACGGTCAATGTAATATTATGGCAATAAATACTAATAAGGATGATATTACGACTGAAATAGACCCAAGAGAAATCCTACCTTTCAAATACATTGCACCTGAATTTGATCCCGATACTAGCAGCGAACATGAGAGATCAATTGTTAAAAATAAACGAGATAGAATAAACGACCTAAAAGGACTTGTGCGCACCGGTCATTTCAACTTGGAAGAACGAGACCAAATCTATCAATTGATTTCTGAATTCTCAGAAATTTTCTTATTACCAGGAGAAACTTTACCTTGTACTAACCTTGTCGCATACGAAATCCCAACGGAAAATAGCATCCCTATCAACACTAAGCAATATCGTCACCCACCAGTACATAGAAAAGTTTTAGAGGAACACGTAGCAAAAAAACTTAACGATGGAATAATTGAACCTTCGTCATCACCGTATAATTCACCTCTTTGGATTGTCCCTAAAAAACCTGATAGCCACGGAAACCCAAGATGGAGAGTAGTAATTGATTTCCGAGAACTTAATAAAAAGACCATTGGTGATACATATCCATTGCCTAATATCGCAGATATTATGGACCAGTAGAGAGGAGCCGTATATTTTTCAGTTTTCCATTTGGCAGTTGGATTCCAACAAATTCCCATGGATGAACATGATAAGTATAAAACAGCATTTACGACACCCCATGGACATTACCAATATAGACGAATGCCCGAAGGCCTGAAAAACGCACCTGCCACGTTCTAACGACTAATGGATCTCATATTGAGAGGCTTATTGAATGTTGAAATGCTAGTGTATTTAGATGATATTATTATTTACGCAAAAAATTTAGTAGATCACGACCGTAAAGTTAGGTTACTTTTCGATCGGTTAAGATCAGCGAATATGGTACTCCAACCAGATAAAGTTGAATTTTTGCGAAAAGAAAAAATATTTCTTGGGCATATAGTGAGTCAACGAGGGATTGAACCAGACCCTAAAAAGATACAAGCCGTTAGAGAATTTCCCCAACCAAAAACTATGAAAAATATTAGACAATTTTTAGGACTAGCAGGATACTATAGACGCTTTATTAAAGATTTTTTTAAAATAGCTAAACCATTATCAGATTTATTAAAAAAGGGAGAAAAATTTGAATGGACTGAAGTGCAGGGAAAGAGTTTTCAAATACTAAAGGATCACCTATGCCAAGAGCCTATTTTACAATTCCCCGACTTTAGTAAATCATTCAAGTTAACAACAGATGCATCTGACTATGCAATTGGAGTGGTATTGAGTCAAGAAAAAGATGGGTTTGACCATCCTGTCACTTACCTTTCAAGAACTTTAAATAAAGCCGAAATAAATTATTCCACGACTGAAAAGGAATGTCTAGCCACACTATATGCAATGCATCACTTTCGTTCGTATTTATTAGGAAATAAATTCGTTCTCGTAGCTGATCATGAGCCATTGAATTGGATGCATACAAGAAAAGACCCAGGTCAGCGTTTAATGCGCTGGATGTTTAAATTCACCGATTATGAATACACTTTTAAAAACAAACCAGAAAGACTTAATACCAACGCTGATGCATTATCTAATAACCCAGTAAGACCATTTCTTTATGCAGAAAATAATATAAACAGTGGATTACCATTACAAAGAGTTATGATAATGGGTCGAAAGAAAATAGAGTATTAGAAGAAGAAAACAGAATTACAAAGTCAGAGGAAAGGAATAGTAAGAGCATCCAAATTAACGACGATCAAACCTAAAGCATTGCCAACAAGCTCGAAGGAAATAATAGGAGTAACAAAACCAAGAAGTATGACCAAATCAGAAACAGATGTACCTAAGTTGATCAAGGGTCCTGGACGACCCCTTGGTTCCAAAACAAACAAAGAACGGCCGAAATTAGATCATAGTGTGATTGCTCAAAGAACCCGAACAAAAACATTTCCACAGCCACAGAAATCATCTACATCTCAACCGAATATATTAAGAAATGTCACTCAAAATACATCAAAAGATTCTAGCTCATTAAAAGTGAATTTTTCAGAATCAGTAGCCTCAACATCACACGCTAGCGATACGAATTTAGAAACTACAGAAATAAAACATAATAGTTCTAAAAATGAGGAAATGCCACAGTTAACAGTTAGAGATATAATTAACCTTGGTACATCGTTAAGAACAAGTATGTTTTCCGAAAATGATCCAAGCGATACTGAAGAATCGTCAAGAGAAGATACTCAAATACCAGTATATGACCCTAGACGAAGTATATTACGGCAAGAACTGACTGAAACAGAAATAGACTCAAATACGGATACTGATTCAGACTCAGACATGACAAATATTGAAATTTCTGTTACACCAATTTCACTTAGCGAAAGTTCAAATGATGACGTTTTTGAAGACCAACCTAAAACTACGACAGATAATACTGATGAAGTTAATTATCAAGAAATAGAAGAGTTAACAAAGATATTTGACCAAAGCCTTCAATAATATTTGGACAAGTCTAACAACGATGATGAGACCAAACAGGCCGATTTTTTATCAGTAACTAGATTTTCTGATGGAGATAAACTGGACCCCGAAATTCAAGACATATTAACCGAAATGGACACCTATGATCCTGGTAATTTTGATGATTCTGTGTTTGATAAAAGAATTGCGGATATATCAAGACGTACAACAGGTCTTGAACCCCTATTCGATAAAGAAGAAATTGTAAGAAAATATAGGACAAGTGGAAAATTATCGATTACCCCACGTATTCAGGAAGATACACCCTTAAGTTCTAGCACACCGACGCAAACGAGTACTTTTGCTACTGCAAAAAATAGACGATCTTAAGCGCCGGACTTGCAACAAATAACAGAAAAAACCCCAGATAACTTAAATGAAAACAACAAACAAATAAACTGCAATGAAAATAAATCAATGAATCGAACTATTGCACCTGATTTCATGTTATTATCGGACTTTATACACTTTTTTAAACCCATTAATCGATACAAACAATAGCACGGAAAAGTGTATGTAAGTCTTAGTAATAGTAGCAGTAGTACTGATAATTATCAGAACGAAAATGGAGCTAAGCTAGTAAACAATGTCATTACCGCCAGATATAGCCTTACATACAAAAGAGACAATATAGTTCATTTTATTAGCAAGGATTATCAACCAGTCACATCTTTCTCAAGGCTGTTGAGATCGATAGGTGCACTGGACTTAAGCTATTTGAAATCGAAGAAACCAAGAGTTGGCCAAATTTCAATAACACCTTATGGAGGACATAATATACTGTCAATCGTTATTATTGAAACGTCGACCGATTTAGTATCTTCAGAAAGTCTTACAAAAGCTTTTAAATCGCTTAAAAAAATTTTGTTAAGACGAAATCTTAAAACCTTCCGAATTTCAAGAAGGGGAGACCTTACAGACAAATTAGAACCTGGATTGATAACAGAAATGTTATTAACAATTTTTGATAAAACACCCGTACAAATTGCTGTCTGTTATGGTAAGGTTGATTTTCCGAAAATCCAAGAACGTAATAAAATAATACAAACATTACATGACAGCCCTGTTGGAGGACATAAAGGAATAAACCGAACTTACCGGAAAATAAGAGAACGGTTTTATTGGCCCGGAATGAGAAATGATATTCTCAATTACGTATGTAAATGCAGCAGATGTCAAGAGAAAAAAATTAAACGACTAAAAAAAAGAGAACCCTTGGTACTTACAGATACACCTATTAAAGCTTTCGATAAGGTTTCCATCGATACCGTTGGTAAATTAAGAATAACACCAAATGGTAATTGCCATTTGCTGACCATACAATGTAATTTGACTAAATATATCACATAAGTCCCTGTACCAGACCTAAGATCAAGCACTCTTGCCGATGCACTCGTACAAAATCTAATATTAGTTTATAGAGCACCTAGAGCAATTCTATCAGATAGAAATGCTACATTTATGTCTAATTTATTGGAACAACTCATGAGAACCCTCAAAATCAATCATCTAACTACATCAGCATACCACCCTCAAACAAATGGATCACTAGAGCTAAGTCATGCTGCCCTAGCTGACTTTATACGAACTTACTCTGAAACATATGATGACTGGGACAACTTAGCAAAATTTGCAGCTTTCACGTATAACACGAGTGTACATGCAGCTACAAATTTTACGCCTTATAAACTAATATTTGGGAGAGTAGCAAGGTTACCCTTGAAGATACCTAAAGATAAAAGATCACGAACATACCCATTATATTTACAAGATCTTGTAAGGCGACTTCAAGAAATGCAAATTGCGGCAGAAAATCAACAAATAAAGATAAAAGTACAAGAAAAAACAAGATATGATAAAAAATTGAAGCCTCTAAATGTTAAACCAGGAGATTACGTTTGGGTACAGAAAGAAGTGCGTTCCCATAAATTTGATCGATTTTATAATGAACCCCTAAGGGTTAGAACAGTTTTAGAGGGAAATAATGTGTTACTTGAAAAAACCAATGGTGAAACCATACGCAAACATACAGATAAATTAAAACTAGTTTTCCGATAATAATATCATGTAAGAAACATATTCTACATGTTTTCCAGAGAGAAAAAAAAAAAACACAACGATGCAGATTAAATTGGCCATCTTAATGACAATAGCTTTCGAAGGTCGCGCAGATTTAAACTATGCTAATCATGGCAACTATAGCATAGAACCTCTTGAAACAAACCCTGGAATATACTACGAACAGATCGGTGTAACAAAAATTAAGAGAGCCGATTGGAAGATTGTGATATGGCTGGATGTTAATAAATTCATATTGGAACAAACACCTACTCAAGGATTAAACAAAACTTTTCGATATTGTATTGTACAGTTTGGTTATTCTAATTACACTCACTATATGGAAAAGGACCTCTCGAATTTAAAAATAAAGCGATTGACAAACCTCAAAGCAACACTATTGAACATAACAAATACTGTGGGAATCCATGCGGGAGATAACATTATTCCATCCCCCAGCATACGAGCAAAAAGACTGACACCTTTTGGAATTATTGGGAGCATTGCTAAAGGACTTTAAGGCTTAGTCACAGAAGATGATATTAACGTTATAAACACTAATATCAACAATTTGGATACCAATCAAAAAGAATATATTAAATTGTATGAACAAAATAGCCATATTTTTGCAACCGCATTCCAAAAACTGTACAATACTACGAAACGCCATGAGCATATTTTAAAACAAGTTGCTGATATATTGACTTCAGGACAGGATTTTACCCTTAACAGATATCTGATTTATTTGTCAGCATACCTTAGAAGAACTGAGGCTACCCTAGATCACATTATTCGTTCCCATGAAGATCTGATTGACATCTTGCATGATTTACAAAGAGGTCAAGCACATCCAAAGCTATTCTCTCCAAATATATTTAGAACAGTCGCCCGGGATGTAAAGAACCTTGCGGGGAATTTAGAATTTGTAGCACCAATAGAAAATCTTTATGCTGGCGAAATGAGTACCCGAAGAAAATTAGATGTTGTACATCAAGAAAATATAACCATGGTAATATTACATTTGCCACTCATAGATCGAACCCCTTACAATCTTTATAGACTACATCCAGTCATGATACCCCAATCTGGACAAAATGGATCTGCCTAAATAAAACCGTCGTACCCTTACTCAGCAGTAGCAGCAGACCATAATTCGTATTTACGACTAAACGAAGTTACATTTAACCAATGTGATAAGACGGTATATGGTTATATATGCTCGGCTATGGAACCGCTGAAGGAACCCTATTCTATGAATAAATGTGAAATTCTTATGTTATTACGACCTGGACCAGAAGTATTTAAATACTGTGAAATTATGTTTACGCCGAAAACCGAAAGCCAATGGATTTATTTACCAGCTAATAGTTCATGATTATTCTCAACACCCAATAAAGAACAATTGAACATTGTCGGTCCTAATAAAATGGATCAACAAGAAAGAGTAAAAGGTATAGGTCTTTTACGAATAAATGATGGATGTACGGGAAAAACTCACAGATTAACCTTAACCAGTGAACATAAGATTATCACTCAATTACAACATACCTATCAGGTAGAAGTTAACTTAAACTTAACAGTACTACATGAACCCTTAAAAGACACTGATGACTTCCATGACGCTATAAAATCGATTCGAGAATTAAACTTTAATGAACAAGCATGGACAGATGAAGAATTAAATGTACAAAATATAATAAATCAAATGGAGAAAATACGGACCCGAAAGTTGGAGGAAAAACAAACTTCTCTTTTTTCTTTAATACGTAATATCATTGAAGCAATTATTATTGTGATTTATATAGCAATACTCATCAGCAAAGCAAGAAGCTGTTTCAAGAAGATTATGAAACGTAATGTCTCGGAAAAATTTATAAAACGTACCATCAACCCACTGAACGCAGCACCCCGAGTAACCATAAAACAAGAACCAAATGAACACGAACCAACTGAACTGTATGTTGAAATTGAAGAAAAACTAAAAATACCTAAATCATCTAAAGCTAGACCTGTAATGAAGAGACGGAGTTTGATACTCCCACGCCATACACCCCAAAAACTGGAAATGGACTCATAAATCAATAGTAATTTGACACTATTTTCCTTCCAGGTAGAACAATGAACCCTGACTATGAAATAACAATAAAGACTAGAGTCAACATAAACCAACCTTTACATAAAGTTATCGAACAATTAGAAAATAAAGGAAATATTAAGGAAATGCACATACTTACGGATTTACATAGTGATGAACATCAAACTATAACCGCCAAATACAATAGTGATTTATTTACTCAAGTAACTGATGAAACACAAAATACAGGAGAACAAGTTCAAACACTTTCTCCTTTTAAGATGAAATCCACTATTTGTCAAGCAGAAAAAATCTCTTCACCAACACCATCAAGAAACGACAATGATACACCAAACTTCGATCCAAAAAGACTTATGTGTCTTCTGCCATGGGATATAGAAGAAACGAAAAGGGAAAGAGATTTCTTTAATCATTTCTCTCAATTTGGCACCCTGAAATATTGTTATGCCGTTAGAGATCGGCGGAGAAGATTATCCCAAGGATATGTAAAATACATGGATCCTAAAAGCGCTATTTTAGCATTGCAGAACGATGAACCCGAATATCGCACGAAATACGCTGAACCAATTAAAAGGAGTAAAAAATACAAAATGAACCGAAAATTGACTCACCCATTATTTCAACAACAAGTTGAGTAAATGACTTACCACAGACATGTGATTACATGCAGAAGATAACGCTGTACACAAACTACAGAAACGAAGTCAATCCTTACCAAAACAATTGATCTACGAGAAAAAAACAAAAGTAGCAGAAAATGAACCCAATAATTGAACCCTACTATTCAACTAGCCACCTTCTACGTCGAACACACATCACTTAGTTCTAAGATTTTAACTTTAAGCTTTGTAAAATCAATTTTTCCTTTCACGTATTCCTTCTTTTTAACTTCACTTTATTGTTTAATTTTATCTTTAGGATTTGTATGAAGTACGTTTATTTTTAGTTACTACTTATTCAATTGTATTAAAAATACGCTATACATTTCGGCAAAGCATGATAAGTAATAATTGGATCCATCCATGTATTCCCTACCCATTATCCAATAGTTTCATAAACCTAATTTTATTCTCATATCTGCATTACATACATCACTTACAAACAATAACAACACGAATTACACTACAAGAGCTCTCATACATGTACAGTATCGAGTAATGATCCTCGCAACATCCATCATATTTACGCTTGCAGGATTACACACACAATAGACAAACAAAATGCTAATATCAGAGAAGCAATGGCTGATAGATTCCAGCTTAGCATAATGCTGCAAAGGGATTATAGTAGGCTGATGCTGAAAAAAATTCTGAAAAACTTCGGAATAGTGAGTTCCATCGAACGGGAACCCTGTGCTATGGGGTACTCAAGTTACGACGTGGCATTCCTTTCACCACGGGAGGCAGCGATAGCGGCTGATAACCTAAATGCAGCGCCAACGATACAGGAGCAATTCGACTCATTGTCAAATGTATCGGACGAGAGGAATCGGGCAAAGTCAACGGCACCTGTCCCCTTGCCAAATAAAAGACAAGTCAAGGTCCACAATGTATCGAAAAATGGACGTTGGTTAAACATATTGGACCGAAGAACTAATTGATGAGTGCCAATTGGAAACATCGCTTAACAAATTTGGTCTGATGTTATCATTAGAAGAACAGCCATGTTCGGCCTCATACACCGGCTACGAGGCCGAATATTACCAAATATGTGATGCAGCAGTTGCAGCAGCAACCTTAAATGACACAACAACCATTGAAATAAAAGACAAATCATCTTCACAAAACATTGAAGCACCAACTAAGAATGTAGAGTCAACGACGGAAGTCCAAAACCCTTAAAAAAGTTAATGAAGAAGAGCTTAGTCCAATATTACGATTTGTAAGAGTAAATCGTACTGGGACTACAATAAGCGTCATTATTAAAAAACCTATTAACACAAACTATATAATTGAATTTTTCGAAAACAAATATCCAATAGAAGATATTCATTTTTCAACCAAAAAACAAACACGGGAAAATATAATCATTCCCGCTCATATACCGTATGGATCCGCTGAAAAGGCAGAAAACATGCGCTAAATAGTAGTGTATTGCATAACTCAGCAGCCAAAAAATGTAATCACAAAAAAACCAAAAACAGAAAACACGATCAATACAAATAACGATCCAAAAGACAATGACTCACTTCCGCGAAAAGTAGTATCTAAGGTACCGGCCATTATAAATCCGGATGAATACACCCGGTTGTTAATGACCTTTGGCCCTTTGAGCCATTTAAACTACTACCCATTAGATGTCATACGCGACGATGGAAGACAGTTATAACTAAGCTTCGCTACATACTGTAACGAAGAATCGACTGAAAAGGCCCTTAAAGGACTCAAAATGTATGGGGCGAATTACTCCCAAAAAGACTCGATAAAAAGCCGTGAAATAGTAACACATTTATCGTGTGAAAATTTAATATATAAATGCCACCTTGAAGTGCACAGTCTTCTGTGCAAAACACAAATGAAATTAAAAAAGATCTGCCCATCATGCCAGGAAAATATCAACTTGGTAAAATACGACTGGCACTATAAACTATGCCTTGAGACGGGAGTGTCAGCGAATCTTGATGCACCTAATAGACTAGTAATTAACAACACAAAACCAGGGGCCAAGGAGAAAAAGAAGACGTAATATTCACCAGTCCATTCCTTCCCTTACTCTCAGTCCCGAATAAACAAATGTAATAATTCTGTAAATTAATACCTTATTTTATTACTATAAGGATTATTGTAATATGTTTATGTTATAGTACTCATAAATGTTTACTTATAAGATGAAAGTATAAAAAAAAAAAAATAAAATAATAATAATAATATAATATAATTTATATTCACCGAGGACGGTGATAGTTTTAAGAAGGGGAGGCTATTAGGTGACGACTTGCGTAAATAAATAAATTTTTATTTTTATTCTATTTTATCCTGTTATATTTTATTTCTAATGATAAAATTTTAAGACTCTTTACAGAGTCATACTGAACGAGAGTTGTGTCTAACAAAGCTGACTGTGTACTTCGTGGCTCTTGGAAGTGTCAAGTGACAACCGAACCGAGCCATGAAGCCTCAACACATGAAGTTAGCCAGTACCGGCCCCATAGCAAGTAAGACAAAGAAGTTTTAACTAAAACTTCGTGCAAGGTGCATTTCTTTGCGCGGCGTTTTAGTTAGTAGCCCGCTGCCGCTCATCAAGTGCAGACATTAATAACTAATTTTAAAAGATTGACCAGACGTTCCATCTTTTGTCTGTTTCTTTTTATATATATACAAGCAACATAAAATAAAGTGATACAAGAGTTATTAGAAAAAGAATTTAAGTTATTATAAAATAAATAATTATAAATCCAACGGAAAGAAGAAGTACAAATCATCCGAATTGGTCATCCGAATCAATAATTATAGTAGAGTTGCCAGTATTAGTTTCTAGTGGAAAGAAAGGTAAGTTAACCTGGATATTATATTCAACTCTCTACTTCTTCCTTCTTTTTTTAAACAAACAAATAGTTGGACTATCTGCTGTCCCGCAGCTTGTGAAGGAGCGTGAGACTGTAGTCCACAGTTTTTGGTTTGAAGCTGAAAACAAACCTAAATGACTTCAATCGTTATTTAACAAACCTTCTTTGGCAGCTGCATAGAAACATGCCACGTATTTTTAAAAATAAACTAACCCGATTTAGCAAAATGAATTAAAATGCGACTTTCGAGAGAAGCATTACTCTTCACCAAAATTAAGATTTTTGACACCATCAAAGAAAGAGCAATATTTTTTACAAACATTTTTGGATCCGCAAAAACATGGTATTAAATAATAGGCAAACTAGCAGCGCGCGCGTAAAAAAAAAAAAAAAAAAAAAGAAATTGTTATCTCCATTTCTAATAGAGTTAAAGGCACTTCCCAAGAATCAATTGAAGAAACTGTGCACGACGGTCGAATACATCAGGAATTCTATACACAACTAGAACAGGATAAAGTTAAATATTGTATGAGAGGGCTAGACCGGGTAATAAAAGCTCGTATAGGCCACACAAACAACTTCGAAACTGCCACAACTCAGGCTATAGAAATAGAAAAAGATTTAACGTGTAATGAACCCGAACTTCTACAAGAAACCGTAAAAATTATAACTAATAGACAAAGTCAAGATGCACAAATAAACTTAATTCAAGCTTCAGAAAAAGGCCAAATTTGTAAAAGACGAGGGCACACAGACGGCAATTGCTGGTATCGCTTTAACACTAGCAAATCCGACACTCACCAGACACGTCTATGTACAATGCTACACCATCCACTAACGAACGTCATCTTAGCCACTCCCCTATACCGTTATACAGTCACTTTCCAAAAAAGGGAGTGTCATTGAGTCAACCATCACATAATAATCTTGCACCTACAAATCAATCCAACAATTATGTACCAATTCCATACACGCAGCAACAAACTTCAAACTCAATTAATAATAATCGAAACAATCCAAAAACTTGCAACTATTGCAAAAAATTAGGTCACTGGAAAAGCGAATGTAAAAAAAAAGTCTACAATGATAAAATTAAGCAAGAGGCATCGTGAAACGACTCAGGTTTTTTTCAGAGGGGAAGCTTGGAAGAAACCAGCAATGTAGCACCAACATCTTTCCAAAACAGACAATAGCTGGCAAAACCATCTTACTAAATATCAAAACCTTAACCCCTACTGTAACAATTAAATTTAGTGAAATCAATCAACTCTTGTCCTTCATTCTCGACACCAGTGCGAAAACATCACTCATTAAAGAATCCGTCATCCCACGTAACATCACATTTTTTTAAGATACCATTTTGCACCTAAAAGGCATAATGAATTAATCACTATAAAAATTCCTTAAAAATAAGTTATTATGTGATACCTATCAAAACCAGAACAAATAACACAACGTGATCCGAAAAACAGCCTGAAAATTCCATCGCATGCTCAAGTATTCCATACAATTTCTTACACGTTAACAAAACAGAGCACTCTCAATCAGAACCTTCGAAAACTGCATAATCCGAACTCACCAGTAATTAAGAAACAAGAAACCCCGAATTATCAAAAATCTCCAAAAGCCGAAATCCGAAATCATGAAATAAAAGCTAACATTACAATCACCGAAATCCAAAACCAAGAAATACAAATTTATTTAACAAATGCCAAAATTCGAAATCAAGATACAAAAACTCTCGTAATAAAATACAAAATCCGAAAAATTAGAACACAAACAACCACGACACAAAAATCTAAAACCTTAAACTCAACAACGATCAGGTATCCATATACAATATTCAAGAAAATTCTAACTCCGTAAGAAATTGTTGTGAAACTGCCGATAATTGCAAAAGCACCGAAGTGAAAAATCATAACGATAATCTATACGCGCAGCATCGTGATATGAATAAAAGTGACATGGAAAACATACTTCTTGAAAGCCTCAAAAGCTTAGAAAAATCACTTAAATATTGCAAAAACAGATACGTACATATTTAAAATAACAAGATAATTAGAAAATCATAAAAGCGAAAGAACGTGCCAATAACTGCATCAAAAATCTCAAATTACAAATAAAAGGAAAATATACTCCTAACATTAAAAATAAAAGAATCTTAAACACATCAATAAACTCGAGCGTAACTCCAAGCGAACAAAAGATTCTAATTTTATAACGTCTCGAGCACATCGAACACAAAAAGCTAACAACTATTTAAAAATAATAGTAGACTATGCTGACAGGTTTTACCTCGAAGGTGAAAGCTTACCTGCTACGGACCTCATGAAGCTAAACATCCCAACAATAACTTGTACCCCCATTAAAATTAAACTTTTCCGGCAAGCCTCCCATCTTTTGGAAAGAAATAAACAGACAAGTCAAAGAAATGCTTGGGAACAAAGTCATTAAGCCCTCCATGAGCCCTTACATGGCGCCTGTTTCCTGCGTGCCAAAAAAGCTGGGACTTGGGGAGCCGGGAAATAGACTTTAAAAAACTCAGTGATGTAATACCCGACTATAATCATCCCGAACCGAACATAGCAGATATTTTAGACGAAATCGGTGCATCTAAATATTTTACAGTCTTTGATTTGAAAGTTAGTTATCAACAAATAAAGATAAGAAAAGAAGACAGTTATAAAACTGCCTTTATGTGCGATCTATGACTTTTTCACTTTAAAAGATGCCCTTTCGGATTGAAAACAAGTGCACCAATATCTTTGGCACTCACAGCTACCTTAATGACTAATATTGAGGGAGCAGTATCTTTCTTCGACGATGTATGCATTCACTCCCAAGAATTCGATTAACACTGTGAAATTATCATTCAATTTTGAAAGCAACTAAAAAAAGCAAAGTTAGTTTTGCAGCCAGGAAAATACGAGTTTTTTAAACAAGAATTAAATTATCTTGGTCACATAGTTAGTAGAGAAGGGCTGAATTCCGACCCAAAAAAGATGGAGGCAGTTCAAAAATTTCCTCGACCAAAAAATCTAAAAAAACGTTCAACAATTTTTAGCATTAGTAGACTACTACCGTAGATTCATAAAAAACTTTGCTAATACAGCAAAACTCTTAAACATACTGCTAAAAAAGGATCAGGAGTTCTCGTGGAACGAAGAAACTAAAACAGCATTTAAAATCTTGAGAGATACAATATGCTCTCCTCCAATTTGAATCAACCCTGCCTTTAGAAAAACGTTAATACTTACCACAAATGCTTCAAGCTTCACTATAGGAGAGGTGCTCCAATAAGGAGAAATTGGAAAAGATAAACCCATCGCTTTTATATCTCGCACTTCATCTAAAAGTGGAAGCAACTACTGTACGTTCTCCTAAGAAGCCCTAGCTCTAATATATTGCATATAGTAATTTAGAGTGTACTCGTACGAAAGACAATTCATATTAGAGACCAACCATCGGCTCCTTGTATGGCTCAATTCTATGAAAGACTCATGCTCTCGAGTCACACGCTAGCGACTTAAGCTCGCTGATTTTCAATTTAATATAATATATAAACCAGGCTTCTAGAACGTTGGTGCAGACAATCTGTTTTCGAATTAAAAAAAAGTTACTCAATTTTCAAAGAACACTACATTCGCAATTTTTGGATCTCTAAAACTCAATCGAGATTTTTAGTACACAAAAAGTTACTTTCTTTTGTAGTGTCATAATTTCTTAAGTATATCTAAGAAAATTATGTAACATTAAATTTGAGAGCAGAATTTTTTTCTTAAGAACTATAAATGTGATTTTATGTTAACTTAGAGAAGTTAGCACTGCTAAATTTTGAATTACCTATAAGTTGATAAAATAAATATGTTGAAAGTATAATTATTAAAAATAAAGTATTTCGATCAATTATATGTTTTGTTGTCAGTCTAAGGCTTCGAGAATATTTTCAAATATGCACGAATTTTTATCATTCTAAATAAAATATTATTATTTTCAAACATGGATGATTAAAAAAAAAGCTGCGAAAGCCTTCATCAGCAAACTTGGCATCGTATTCGCTCCAAATATGAACCTGAAGGGAATAAAATGATATGCACCATCGCACATGGTGTCGATAGAGTGCAACTCGAAGGGGAGCCAGAAGCATCCAATCCATGTAGTCTGTACGTAAGCGTTCTATTATGGTACCTAAAGTGCAAAACATGCAGTAAATTTAATTATTAGTAAATACTTTTTCATTCCTGGTAAATCATTGCTGGCATTCTGGCATTACAGCCGTTACAAGTTTAATAAATTCAAGCAAGAACTGTGCGTTGCAAGCCACTTAAAGAGGCTTGGGCGTTTGGTATCGTATCTACTGAGGGGCCCCTGTGGGGTACTTGTTATGCAGATGACTGTTTGCATTTTTTTTTTCACAATTATATTCATCACTTAAATGTATCAACAAAATATCAATAATACGCGGAAAAGTCACCCGGAAATAGATATTTAAAAAATTATTAGTTTTCCCGAGGTACCTTGTGTAAAGATGACGGCCCTGCCACGATAAAACTGACAACATCGTACTCTCTTGCTCTCATCTGCCATTATATACCTATACTTGACTTGGACTTAAATCTTCATGCTTGTATGGTTATGTGCGTACAGCGCATGTGCACTCACAATACCGAAACAAAACAATTCTCACGTTCGACGTTTTCCTCAGTGTATTCTCAAAATTTTACGTGTTGGCCCTGTCTTTTTTTTTAAGTAATAGATTTTTTGTGATTAAAAGTATATAAACCAATTCGACTTCTGGGCCCACATCTTTTATTACAATAGTTAATTTTATTTCAGGTTCCATAAGGTTACGTGTTTAAATGACGAATTTTCACAAGCGATTTTCTCAAAAATGAATGTGTTGACCGAACTATTTCTTTTTTATAAAAAAATCTGGCGTAGTTTATTTACATAATCTCTGAATTTTAGAGCTAGCCATAATTTGATTTAAAATCGCCTAAGCCTTCTTAAGGTGGTCAAATGCGCAACTGAAAAGATAACTTCTATTGAAGCTGTCAATATTCATAAATATATTATTAAATATTCTTCATTGAATAAAATAAGGCATTCATGTCACATTCTAGATCACAGTATCTAATATTAAGGTTTCTTAAAACTATTTTATGTAATTCCAATTTACCTTAAAAAATTATCAGTCGACTCTCGCCTATGCTTTTAACATAGTAAATGACAATGCATGATTGCGTTCGAATCGATATCTTTTAATTTTGTTCTACAAGGTAAAATTTTCAACGAACCATTACAAATGGGGTGACTTTGAGCTTATTACTTTAGTTTTTGATCATCCTGGCCCAGTTCTACGAAAAGTAATTCCATGACATATGGTGACAAAATTGTGTACGTCCATAAGAGCCCGTGTTATCCCAGTGCCCAACAACGATTTTCAAACGTCTCGTTCTCGTGATTTTATGCTTTAAGCCTATCTAAAATTTTGCACAGAGGTATATAAGAGATTTGTAAAGAATCTCTCCAAGTTTTACTTTGATAGCACAGTTTTTAATTTTCGCATGAACCACCTTAACCATATTATAGCAACACTCCAGCAAAACAACGAGCAGATGCACCATTTGGATGTAGACGAGGAAAAATCAGCAATCGACCGAGAAAATTAAGTCACCCAAAATTTTTTGCACCATCTTGTTAAAGATGTGCTACTGCATGGGAAAGTACAGTTTGCCAGGCGGAAATGTGGTCAGAAATTTTTCAAACAAATTTTTTTAAAACAATTTATAAAAATTAATTTTTTCGAGAAAAAAAAATTGTTCCTTATTCTTTGGCCCATTCCTTAAAAAAATCAATAGGGATGCATGTACCTAAGCCCCATTGATTTCGAGTAAAAAATTTCTCAAGTTTAAAAAAAACGCGTTTTTTGCGATATTTGATCCAAGTTACTCAGCTATTAGTGCATTATTTGTGACTAACTAGGGCTCAAATTTTACCTTTTAGCGTGCACTTTTGGATAAAGAAAGATTTATAAACGTCAGCTGCTTGGAAAGAACGGTATTGTTGATCTAAGCATAGTCATTTTTGTACCTACCATCCATAAATGCTTATACCTGAAGGAAAGGAGAATCAACAGGGAAAATTAATTCGCCTGAAATTTTTTTGCACCATCTTGTTTAAAATGTTCTACTGTATAGGGAAGTACAGTTCACCAGGTAGAAATGGGGTCAGAAATTGTTGAAACAATTTTTTCTAACAAATTACAAAAAATCAATAAATTCGTGAGAAAAAATTTTTTTTGTACTGCTGTGATCAAAACGGGTGAATAATGAGAAATTAAATTAATTGTATATTGTATTTTAAGCTTCAAAAAAAATGTTCAATTTTTTGTAATTTTAAAAACATTTTCATGATACCGCTTTAGAAACTTACAAATAGCAAAATCCGTGTTTTTTAAATTTCAAGAGTTTTTCACTTAAAATTTATTAACTTTAAAGAAAAATTTGTTAAGAAATTTTTTGTTTATTTTGATCACAGCAGTACAAAAAAAATGTTTTTCTTACGAATTTATTGATTTTTTGTAATTTGTTAGAAAAAAATTTGTTTAAACAATTTCTGACCACATTTCCACCTGGAAAACTGTATTTCCCTATACAGTAGCACATTTTTAACAAGATGATGCAAGAAAATTGTGGGCAAATGGATTTTTCCGGACCATTGCTGATCTCACACCGTCTAATGCACTACGTACTGTTACATCGAGGCTAAGCTCGACGTATCTTTTTTTCCCCTCTCCTCCTCTTCTTTTCCTCCTCGTAAGACCACATTTTCGTATCAACCTAAACGACATACACTCACACATACCAAGTACCGGAGCTAAGGCTTCGTAATACACGTATAAGGAGAGACCAAGTAAGACAAAGACCCAAGAACTAGCCTACATCTCCTTCCCTCTTTATGCGTCAACATCGCCTGATAAAACTTAATAATTATTTTCTATCCTTTTCCTCTTCTGTGTCTTAACCATTCGTAAATAAGCTGACGCTTGAGCCAGGATGTTGATCCACACATCGGCCAGCGTTCATGCTAAAAGACTTGACAACAGCATGCTACACTTCTACCACTTTCTTTTCTTAACACTGACAATACCCAGAGACGCCAAGCTGAAAATTAACGTGAACTGTAATACGACCTAATTTCGATAAGCAAACACTGGGACCAGTATCGTTACCATACAATATTGTTAAGCAACTAAGAATCACCCTGAAACCAAAACAGCATACGTAAAGGAAGATGAAAAGCATATAGGGAATCTTTACCTCTCCCTGCCACGAGACGATGCAGACTAATTCTAAGAACCTATGTGCGTCCCGTCGTCTTTGGCCATAGTGGCAATGATGAGGAGGCAAGATCTTCAGCTATATAAGCCCGTGGCCTCCTTCACGAGCAGCTCAGTCTCAAAAAAATTCGTTCAATGGTCAGGCCAGCTTGGGTGTATACCTAGAGCAGTAGCCAGACTAAAGGCATACGACCTGAAGAACCCGGTCGATGCATTCAATGGTCAGACCAGCTTGGTGAAACACCGAGAGCAGTAGCCAGACTAGTATACATGACCTGAAGAACCCGGTCAAATTCTATTCGTGACCCGGAGAATCTGGTCCACCATTTCGATTTAAATTATATCCGGCCACCCGGACCTTGCCTCGAGAGCCACTTGTACCCCCCTTTTTTTCTTTTTAATAAAAGTAAGTAATAATACCTTCAAAGTTAATTTTTATACATCTCCCAATAGTTGTTTTTCGTTTCGCGTAAAACTTACTATTACGTGCGGTTCAATCCGGATATTAATGGCCAAGCAGGTAATGAAAGGAAAATTTTAATACGCAAAAAATATTTTTAAGGAAGCAACGCTAAGTTGTGTGCCGATTGGTGCAAATGCCGATGGCCAAACAACTAGCCTCTATTTAAAAAAAAAATCAAGTACCGCCAAGTTGTGTGCCAGTTGGCACAAATTCCGATGGCCAAGCAACTAGCCTCTATTACTACGGTACTCTATTTAAAAAATTAAAATTTGTGCCAGTTGGTGTAAATGCCGTCACCCAGGCTACTAGCTTTTATCAAAGACCACTAAGTTGTGTGCCAGTTGGTGTAAATGCCGATGGCCAGGCAACTACAATCATCTACCCTGTTTCTACTCCAGTGCTCTATCTTCAACCCTTGCTGTCATGTCCCAAGGCTATTGAGCAAAAGCTTAGGCCTACATACAAAATTCATTTCTACGCCATCTTCGACGTAGCAGTAAATATAATTTTTGGAGGCTCTGAAAGGACAGATAGTGTAAGGGTCGCCGTAGCAACGACGTAGAGCACTTGTGCAACAAAGGAAGTTAGAAATTTCCAAAAAAAAAAAATTTTTTTTTATATCTATGATAGGATTAGGGCGAAGAAAAATAAATTAATTGACTCCTTTTATTTTTTGTTCGTATAAATGTATGTGACTTTTAAGTTTTTCGTTTTTTCTTCTTTAAGTGAGCCTTCAACTCACCGGAGCTGCTAGAAGACGGATCGAACAGGCGCCGTCAGAAGCAGATAAAAAAAAAATAATACGATGTATAAAGAAGCAATAGAGGTGAACCCTTAAGAAATAGAACAGGAAATTACTCGGGGCCTACCTAAAGAGAGAAAAATCTCGGGAACCATCCAAGAGAAACCCGGACTTACCAGTACCGCTGTGGCCAAAGGAAGAAAGTGTTGCGGTAAAATCAAGTCATCACAGAATACGATCTTCTCGGCCAAAAATTATCAGCGACATTATTTTACCTACACTATCGCATATAAAGGCGACATATCCGCCAGCGCCAAGAAGGACGTCACACGATCCAAACGCTTATGATCTTGACTATTCGGAGATAGTCACAGCTGCTGATTGCGAAATAAAAGCGATCTCACAGCAGCAAATGCCTCTACCCAACCGTCTGCAGCAGCTGATATACGATCCGGAACCTGCTCGTAAACAACCGGAACGCCCAGTGACGCCGGGCAAATGGTATGTGAGCGGGAATACAAGTGCGAGTGGGAGTGCGAGTGCAAGTGTGAAATAAAAAAAAAACACACAAAAAAAAAACAGACACAAAAAAGTAAAGTGATTCGAAAGTAATTTTAAAATAACAATAAGTGAAAGGTCCTTGAAAAAGGGAACATTTAGAAATAAATACAGTACATAGGCGCATTTCTTGTACTGAAAAAAAAACCCTCTATTACTTTGTTTTAAATCATAACGAGTTTGACAAAAATACAAAAATACAGCTTTGGTTGTTCTTTTCATTCGTGGTGCAGGCAGGCTACGAGGTTTGACTCTGAAGTGACTTGACTCTAGTGTATTCATTTGCGCAGAGGTGTATCGAGTAAGCTAAGTCCCTGTGCATTTAATTACACAGGCTGGCCGTCTCTACGCGAGGCCTCCCTTAGGAATTCAAATAGGAAGCTTGTACGCTCCAAATAACACCTCATCTCTATAATACACTGAATATTACATTTTTTTTTTTTTTTTCATCAGTAATTATTGTTTTTTCTTTTCTTCCGATTCTGTTTTAATGAAGAGTCGAAGGGCAGGCAAACACAGGAGGCGATTTTGAGGAAAGGCACGGTTGATAAACGGGTCAGTTTTAAATCAGATAACGGACATGAGCACCGCCTCAACTCAAACTGATAGAAATAAATCAATTAATAAGAAAGACTACAAAATATTGCAGGCTCGCCACCAAGGGCCCATACCCGTAGCCGTAGTAGCACCATTGCCTAACCCAAATCTACCAGCGCCCGACCAAGTTGCTTAATTACGCGCGATACACCGCATGCCCATAGTAAAGGGATAAAGGCAAGCCTTGTATTAGAGCTAAAAAGAAGAAAAAGAAAAATAACTGTCAGCAACGCCCGAACAGAGATTCTAAAATATTATCTCAAGGTCAAGGACCGTTACGGCCAGACAAGAAGTCAAGGTCTCTTAAAAGAAATAAGAGCGAGAAAACATACGAGAGCTCTTGTCTTGACAATAGGCCTCTATACGTACAAATACATTGACCTCGGAAAATTTTCGGTGACATAGTTATGCTCGAGATTGA
The DNA here is from genome assembly GCF_036245765.1 of Copidosoma floridanum. NCBI lineage: Eukaryota > Metazoa > Arthropoda > Insecta > Hymenoptera > Encyrtidae > Copidosoma > Copidosoma floridanum. The sequence goes on along the minus strand of NW_028321878.1, from coordinate 21,882,636 downwards.
CGATATCATCGAATTAAAAACCGAAATTTAAAAGGGAGAGCGAAAAACTCGCAAAAATTCATCGTTAGTTTTTATGCACGCTGACAAAAATATTGAATTCGAGGAAAAATGAGATATTTTAGACACTTTTGACAAAGACCGCTGGGCTACTGTCGCCTCCTTGTGCGATCAAGTGAAAGCCCTGCAAACGTACATCAAAACCTTACACCGAGTCTTGGAAAAAAATCTAAGTGATAAAAGGGATACGAATTTCGACAAACTGAGTGATTTATTCGCACAACTCCATGTAGAGTAAATAACACTTAGCGTTTGAATTATGTCACGAGTAAACACGAGCCTTTCGGCATTTGAGAAGGCCGCTTTCAATTTGCACTATTCAGCAGCCATCAATTTAACGGAAGCGTTCTACATCTCAAAGTGCGAAGTGAGAGTATATTTTTATCACAAGAACGGATGTTGATCAGGAATTTTGAAAACCATTCCATACAAGGGTTGCATTAAAAAGTATTACGAAATTGACGCGACCGGTATTATTCCGGTTACTTTCTGCAATTTGCCCATAAACATCAAATATAACTTGAAAACTGCTGCATCACTATTATGCGATAATGATTAACTTGGCTCGATGCATGTTCTGGCTATTTCATTTTCACTTCGGTCATTTTAGATTTTGTAGCAAGTAGACCGGAAACGTTATATAGGAACCCCTTTTACTTTTTGAACAACAATTCATTACAAGAATACGCCGGACTACTTTGGGATTGCCATACGTTCGCTATCATTGAAGTTCCCACATTTAAGGAAGTTGACATTCGTATGAAAAGACTTCAAACATCTTAGGAAGAAAAATTTAGGCTAGAAATACGTCACACTTAACGCACTCTCACAATCATATATAGTAATGAGTGGTAAACGCATTACACGGCAACAAGCTTTGCAAAGTAAAACACTTCAAGGTAAAGTCGATAATTCGCACAATTTCAGCCTTGTTACCCGAATTTAAATACCAGCGAAAACGAATCATTAAATGATTTGAACTTACTCTTTGATCGAAGTTCAAGCATCTAATCATTGGATATTGATAAACGTGAATTAGACGAAACAGTATGTGAAGCGAGTATTTTTCACTCTACCGCAAAAGAAGACAGCGAAGACACTTTTAAAATTACTGCTATCAAAGTAAAGGAAAAAAGTATCTCACCCCCACCGGTTGAGCCCCTGTATCTAGACCTGTAAACCCATCAGTGGAAAATATGGCAGCTCATACTGTCACATTGAAGGACGCCTTAAAGGTGGTACCCGAATTCGACGGAGAAAATATACCATTGAGTGTATTTCTCGAAGTCTGCGACTAAGCAAAGGAGATAGTAAGCGCCGCAGACAAAGCCAATCTGACCAAGAGCAGCTATTGAGAAGCAAGTTAGTTGAAAAAGCACGTTCAGCTATACATGGAGTAGTCTTCGAAAATATCGACGCCCTCAAAAATCACGTGAAAACTATTTATGCGTCAGCAAAAACCATACACCAATGACAAGGAAAAATGGGCAATGAATTCCAAAGAGATAATGAGTCCGTGATAACCTACGCTAATAGAATCAGAGATATACAAAAACGAATTTTAGAGGCTAAAAGGTTAAAGGACGGAGCTGCCCCACCTGCAGTATTTACTGCAGCTCTTCAGCAAAGTACTGTAGAGTGCTTTAGAAATGGACTTAAACCCAAAATTGAAACTAAGCTAAGCACTATTGCCAACGAGGAAATAAATGACGTACTAACAAGAGCCATTCGAGCTGAGAAAATACTTGAAGTACAACGAGCTCTACGCAATCAAGGAGTAAAACAGGAGCCGCGTATAGAAAAAAAACGATATACTCTACGTTGCCATCTATGTCAATTAAGCAAACATACCGTAAATGACTGTGTACTGAAAATAATTTAACAACTGTGTAAAAAGAGAGGCCATACTGCAGACAAATGTAACTCAGTAAATTAAGATACCGCTGAAAAATGCAGAATTTGTCGACGAAATAATCACACTGAAAAACAGTGTGGATTCAAACAATTAAGTTGTCAAATATGCAGAAAGGTAGGCTATACGGCAAAAGATTGTTTCAGAGCCAACAATCAGAATACTTAAATTGTATGCTAATTATGTAATGCCGTAACTCATACTGCCAAAAATTTCACCAATGTAGCTAGAATGCCATTGTTTTGAAATATTTGCAATAAGTGAGGGCATAACAGAGACAACTGCTATGTTGCTGAAATAGTTTGTCAAATATGTGACACATCAGGCCACATTGCTAGAAATTGCACGCGACTTTAAATACAAGCTAAGAATTCGCTGCATTGTCAACTGTGCAAAAAAATGGTCATACTGCCGCTACCTGTAAGGTGTGCGCGTATTGCAAAAACACAGGTCACACGATACAATAATGTAGAAAGAAACAATTTAATGAGCATAAAAGACAAGAAAACCAGGGAAACGATTCGGCCCCTCAGGTTATGAGCGCACCTTCAGGGACGCCAAACAACTTGACGCGCTCAGCAGATCTGAACCGCTTACTCGACGAGTTAATACCCATGGTATAATATATCAAAATTAATCCATACCCTACGTAAATTTTTACTTAGGTGGAAATCCGATAAGCCTCATGATAGATTCTGGATCTTATGAAAATCCAATCAAAGTTTGAAGTCATAATTATAATGGGATTGCCTTAAACTATGACGACGCTGTAGAATTTCATAGAATAATAAATCAAACTATTTCCTTCATTGAAAAAAATTCTCTTAAAATTATTTTATGTAACTAAACAGTCGTTTGCCATACTGCATGATTGAATTTTGAGAATTAAATTTTTAGAAGATACGAAAAGTGAGCTGAATTTTGAGCACAAACTCTTGAAACTTTCAGGACGAGATATAGCTTTTAAACAAAACTTTGGGTGTAACCCAACCCCTACATGTCACTTAAATATGAATGAGACTCGTAAAGAATTTTTATACTTTAACATATATGGACCAAAAAAACAACTATTAGTAAACACTGGATCGGAAATCAGCATAATAAAAAAACGACTGGTTTCAAAAAATTGCAAAATAGACAAAAGTAACACTAGACTTATAATGGGAATTAGACGAATTCACAAGAAAACTCTTTGTTTAACTACTAATAATCTAGGAGGTATTTATGTAGACTTTCAAGTAATCAATGACGACTCTAACCTAACATTCGAAGGAATTCTCGGCTCAGATTTCTTCACTAAATTGAAGACTAGACTTAATTTATCAAAGAAAATAATGGTAATGAATAAAGAAAAAATTCCCGTCTTAGTAAGAGACACACATGTAGAATTAAAAAGCCAACAAGAATCCGAACTTGGATATAGCGATTCGAACGAGTCAACGAGTGATGAGATTGATGCATGCAAATCACAAGCAGAATCGCTCTTAGAATTAGAGGACAATGATATTGAAGACCTTTTTAGTAACGGAGCTATAATCAACGAATTTTCTAGCCTTGGTAAAAGGGAAACGTACATTAACTCACAAGATGAAACTTTTAATGAACTCGATATACCACTCAAATCAGTGGATGTATATTTTATACAAAAAGATAGCAGCAAACCTGCACACACTATCTCTGGGTCAAGAATAGCCCAACTGAGAAAAATAGTAGATTTAAGTAACCTAAGTGAACTAGAAAGGAAGCAAGCCTATAGATTGCTTGAGCGACACAACGAAAGATTTTACTTAGAAGGAGACGAGCTTATGGTCACAAACATAGCTACACATCGCATACCAACAATCGACGACCTTTCTGTAACTACTAAGCAATACCGGCTTTCTCATGCCTTAAGGAATAAAGTCGAGCGCCAAGTTCAGGAACTGCTTGAAAACGGTATTACTAGCGGTCGCGATCTGGCTGTAACACAGCTCTTTGGATCGTTTCAAAGAAAAGTCCCAATGGAAAGCCTTAATGGCGTGTAGTTCTTGATTTCAGGTCCTTAAATAAAAGAACAATACCAATGAGTTTTTCACTCCCCAACATAACTGATATCAACTGATGGAGTAGAAAACTTTAAATATTACACAGTCATAGATTGCAAGTCAGGATTACATCAAATTTTAGTACACCTCAACGACGTACATATAACAGCGTTTACTACCCCAAACGGACATTATGAATTCGTCAGAATACCTTTTGGCTTAAGAAATGCCGCTGTCCAATATCAGTCAGCTATTTCATGAACTCTCGATGGATTAATAGGCAAGGGAACTTTTGTGTGTATGGACGACATTGTAATTTACGCAAAAACACTCGATGAACATGAGCAAGTTAAAAACTAGAGCCCAGTAAATGCAAACTGATGCAACGAGAAGTAAATTATTTAGGGCATATTTAAACCGAAAAAGGGCTAAGTACTGATCCAAAAAACATTGAAGCAGTAAAATTATACCCTCGTCCTACAAACATTAAAAATATTAGGCAATTTCTAGGATTCGCAGGATACTACCGGCGTTTGATTAAAGATTTTGCTTAAAAGTGCAAGCCCTCAAAAAAATTGCTCCAGGGCAATGAAAACTTCCATTAAACAAATAATCCAGAAATGGCCTTTTAGGAGCTAAAGGAAGCATTGTATACAGCACCGTTTTTACAATTTACCAACATGAGTTAGCCGTTTATTATAACAACAGATGACTCAGGCTATGCTATAGGGGGTATTTTGTCACAAGGAAAAATCGGAAACGACTTACCCATTGCGTATACCTCTCGTGTATTGAGAGGACCCGAGCTGAGATATGACACGTATGAGAAGGAAGCACTAGCTATTGTACACTCTGTGCAAATATTTTGCCCATACATATACTGCCGAAGGTTTACCATAGTCACAGATCACCAACCACTTATATGGTTTCAAACTGCAGAGCTCAATACACGAATACAGAAATGGTGATTTAAATTATCTGAATATGATTACGAAATAATTTACCATCCAGGTAGATTGAATTTGCCTGCAGACGCCATATCACGTCATCCGATAGTAACAGACCAGATCAATGTGTTTACCAGAAGACAAAAGGCTCTACAAAATCTCGAAGAAAAACCGTTAGAAGGAAGCGAAGGTACTAAAGACGCGCTAGAACCTAAGCCACGCGCCATGAGGCACCAAAAACACTTAAAAAAGGGCTTGATTAGTGTCACACCAAAATTACCAGATAATACTAAACAAAAGAATTCACAAGTAAAAATCAAAAAGAAAAAACAAGACTGAACAAGAAAAACGAATACCAGTGATAAAAATAAAGAAGAAATCACTGATCAACAACGTTTAAAGCAAGGAAAGGTCAAGTAAAAATTAAACAATCCCATAGATCCAGAATCATCTGATGATAATATGGATCAAGAAAGTGGAGCTGAAGATCTTAATCTTAACGATGATGAGCCACTTCCTAGGAAGGACTCTATTATTACTGGTGATGAAATCAGCAACACTAAACATGGTGTTATCAATATCATCGAAACAAAGGACTTCTTGGAGCATAGATGAGATAACGTTATATATTTTGTCGACACAACAGGCGCACCGCTAGACGAGGGTGTGCGTAGATTATTTGAAGCTTATAAAATATCAGCGAACCAAAAATTAGAGTTAGGAAGCATGAACGTTAAGAAGTTAACGAATAAAGGATATTAATAAGCTCTTTGCGTCACAGATAAGGAGCAAGTATCGCAAATTATAATAAAAAATCAGCTGCAAGATTCTTTCGAAAAATTGCGACTTGTTTTGACAAAGAAAAATCTAACTACGATAAGCATACCTAAAAATATAAACATATGTAATTTAGATTGAGCAGAGATATATAAGTAGATGTACAGTGAGGGTTCTGGCTCACCTTCCCCCTAGGGTGGCAGGAAAGAAGCTGTAGCGCGAAGGTATGGGGCTGCCCCCCCCCCTCCAAGTGGGTAGCTCTGAGCTTTTGCGGCTCCGAGTGGAGGGGAGCGGGCGGACACTTGTGAGAAGGCCCCTGTGTGACGTATGTGTACGTGTGTTGGGTCAGCCATGCCATTACACGAGCTTCTTGACCACTACACGCATGCATGAAAATGTACACCAAGCTCATATCGTTTTATTATGGCTGCACACGCGCTCCTTGGAGTGGCTTATCGTGCTCAGATGTCAGTGTCTTACATGAAGAAGCTGGGCACAGCTGCTTAAAGAGGATGGAGATAAAAAATTAACATCAATAAATACGTTTTTGTGTCAAGTCATATACAAATATATTAAGTATGGAATGTGCAGAAAATTTTTTTAGTTACATCTGATATTTCTTACATTATAACTATACATATGTATAAAAAACAAATATATCTTATAATATATGCTCAATTATTTTTAATTGTTAGTTATTACTAATGTTATATCATAAACCATTTAGAGTTATTATTCAAAAAATAATAGACACTCACTTATTACAAATAAAGCCATTCAACCCACGATAAAATCGCCACTTGTATGTAGCGTTCTTGTGCTGTCTATAATACAGTCTCACACATACTTTACACTTATCAGATTGTGTCACTTTTTTGTTCCTATAACCAATTATTTTTTTCCTCAAATAACACGCATCACACTCATAAGTTTTTCCTTTAAATCCTAAAAAGTCTTTCTCTTCTTCCTCTTCATGCGATGCTGATTTACATTAAAGATTTTCTTCTCTCACTGAAATATAGCTATTCTCATCTTCTAGGTTATATCTTATTATAGCTTTTTTTTCACCTAATATAGTTTCATCAATTTGTTGTTTATCCACTAAAGAGAGTGGACTACCACTCTTACTGTCACTAGTGTCACTACCACTGTCTCTATCACTAGTGGAAGTGTTTCTGTCACTACTATAATCTACAACTACTACATTTGTATCACTGTATCTATCACAAACAGTTCTCCTATATCTATCAGAATCTATAACTATTATGTTATTATCACTATCTTTATTACTAATTGAAGGTTTTCTCTCACTATCGTAATTTACATCATTATAAACACCACCTCTTTCTTTATTTACACTAATCACTGTCAATATTGGAATCACAATCACTATCACTTTTTACTCTTTCAATTATATTTTTCTTCTGTTCATTTCTGTATTTCACCAGTAATGTTTTCGAAATCACTACTATTTATTGTAGTTTTCCTTTTTTTTAATGGGAGAGATATGGGTTGGTATTCGTCTGGTTTCACTTTAGCAAACTTTCCTGGTGCATATTTTATCCCAAAATCAGTCACAAAAACTCTCCTTTTTTTTATTGGTAGTAAAAAGGGTAACTTTTTATCATTACTTATTTTACCAATTTTCAATTTAAAATATAACACTGTTTTAGAAATACTTTGAGTTGTTTGATAAAAAATGTGCATTCGCACTGTAAGAAAGTCAGGAGAGAACTAGTGGTCATTCGAAAGATTTTCTTGGTCTAAAAAACTGAAAACTATGCTTCATCCTATATACAACGCTTTTACTACTACAACCATAGCTTTGATGTGGTAATAGAGTGTATATGCGTATATAATATTATGTATACCAGTTTAATGCGTCATTCACAAGCAGATGTTGACTGTTTCTCCATAACAGAAATGTTTTTACAAGGTTATAAATATTGGTACGCGCTAGTCCTGAGGGTCTCAATAGCTCAACAAGACCGCTCATATTCTTTACACTTTTTCTTCTTCTGACGCTTTTACTGTTTTATGCTTACGGTAATGCTACTGCAGCAGTACTCTTATTGTAAAAATATGTTTCTTGTTTAATCGATGGAACACTTAAAAATATGAGAATGAAGATTGTGTAAAATAATTTTTATTAATTTTTTTATTTTTAATTTCTACAAATCGCTATAAATAAATTATATGTCAAGGATAGTTTCTTTGTGAAGTGTTACTCTTTTTTAATATACTTTTTTTATAGCTATAGCATTCTTCACAGCACAACAGGCTGATTCGAATGTATGATTTGTACATGTCACAAGAAGCATGTTAAATTGTTTCAATGACAAACATTCTTCAAAGTTGTGAATGAACCTAGAATAGAAAAATAGTCCTTTACTTTTGATTCATCATTTTTTATTTATTATGCATTGGATTTTATTAATCTTATGCCAATTGAGGAGCACTTTACGAAGCCATTTCGTTTTTTCAAGTCCTTTAACATAAATTACGTCATCCTCTTTAATAATAGACTGAAAAGTGACGACTAAATCTTCATAGAGCACTTCTCCAGAGTCCCAAAGGAGACCGTGGTAATTACGTTCTAACCAACGATTTTTACGTTTATTTTCAGACCTTAGCTGATCCCAGGGGTGGGGAGGCTTGAAAAGAAATACTTTTGGTATATAATCTTCTTCCTCTAAAGGTATAATTGCTACCTCCTTAAAAATGAATTCGTTACATACAGTCATGAAGCCTTGAATATCAATCACGTATTTAGACATCTTTAAGCTAGTACAATTAACAGTCAACTGACATCAATACTTACATACAATCTCTTTTTATACACTATACGTGTACTACAGTTTTTTTATTAGGCCACCACTAGGTAGCGGTTTTATCCGCGTAAATAGATAGTATGAGACGTGTGTCAAAGCATCGTAGGGGTCATTTGAGGACGATAACAATCGGTGTCAGCATCTTGGAGAAAATTTTTGATAATTCTGCTTATGCCGACTGTGTAGAAAATTTTGTGGTTTTTTGTAAAATAGTGCGAGTAGAATATCAACGACTGTTGAATGGTGAAATTACAACAAATATTCAAGATTTAGTCGATAATAGTGTGATAGTGCTTGAAAGCATTAAAAACTATCTGCAATCTGTGAAATTATCACCACACATTAAGCAAAAGTTATTAAATATTGAGTGTCTCATAACAACTTTTTTGGAAAAATTTTTTAAAAAATTGGGAATTCGAGGTCATGGTCTTGCTGATACACCAATTCATGATGATGATACTACTGTGGTGTGAAAAGAACTTGATAGTGCGTTTCAAAATCGTATAAGAACTGTCATTATTGTGAATAGCAAGCACTTGGATGTGGTAAAATTTCTGAAGTCTGCGGAAAAAGAGTTTGTTCCAAAAGTGCCAGGAATTCTAAATCAGCAGCATGCTTTAAAAGTTAACGCAGTTTTAGCAGCAGAGTTTGTCTTAGTGTAAAATCATACGGAGACTACTGAAATTAAGTACTTTGCACTCTATTTTAAATTTAGTATTAAATGTAAATAAATATCAGGCTATGAATGGTAGTTCTTACACAGAACTACCCAGTTCTATTATTAAAAAAAAAGCTTGCGTTACTGTTGAAAATGTAGATCACCAATGTTTCAAATGGGCCACTTTGTCAGCACTACATCCTTCAAGTAAAAATGCGAGTCGAGTCTCAAATTATACAAAATATGAAAATGATTAAAATTTTACTGGGATAACATTTCCTGTGCAACCTCAGCAGGTACCGAAGTTTGAAAAAAAAATAGTGTTTCAGTTAATGTATATTTTTTAGAAAAGAGAAATAATAATTTTAAAACTTTTCCACTTCATTTAACAGCTGAAAAAAAGCCTAAACATGGAAATTTGTTATTTATAGAAAGTCACTATACGGAAATGAATGATAAGTGAAAAACAAATAAAAAACAAAAAAAATTTAACAACGAAGATGATGATTTTAATTATTCTGAAATGATGAGAGAGGTAGAAAAAGATGATAATGATGATGATGATGATGATGATGATGATGATGATGATGATGATGATGATGATGATGATGATGACGATGACGACGACGACGACGACGATGACGACGACGACGACGACGATGATGATGATGATGATGATGATGATGATGATGATGATGATGATGATGATGATGATGATGATGATGATGATGATAATGATGATGATGATGATGATGATGATGATGATGATGATGATGATGATGATGATGATGATGATGATGATGATGATGATGATGATGATGATGATGATGATGATGATGATGATGATGATAATGATGTGGAAGACGATCTAGAAGAGAGTGAAAAGATAAATTATGATCTTAACCATGCTAATAATGATAGGCTTATAGAAGAAACATACGAAGAAGAAGATGTTGAGTCAGAAGAAAGCATAGAGAGCAGGGTTAGTCGTACGAATGACGATGAATACCATTGTCATTATGAGTGGGTTAAAGATTTGTCTCGGCTTGTAAGAAGCTCTTTCACTCAATGTAAATGTAAAATCTACATTTGCGACCGTTGTCTGCATTACTTCATAACTAATGAAAAACTTATAATACACACAGTAGAGTGCGTTAAAGTAAATAAATGTAAAGTAAGCTTGCCAAAATGTGGTGATATTTTAAAATTTGAAAAATATAAGAATAAGAATCAAGTGCCATTTATAGTATACGCAGACTTTGAGTGTTTTAAAACTTGTACACGATATTGAGCAAGCAATACAACACCATAAAGCATTAAGTGTTTGATATTACGTAAAGTGCAGTTTTCACGATGCTAAATCACGATACATTTCCTATAGAAAAGAAACAGAAAGCAGTGAAAATCCAGCTAACTGATTTGTGAAAGAAATGCGAGATCTCGCTGTAGATTTACAAAGTATATATAACAATCCAGTGCCAATGAGATTACTAACTGAAGAAGAAGACCTCGATTTTTTCAACGCGGATAAATGTCATATATGTGAGAAGTATATTAAAAATGATGAAAAAGTTTACGATCATTGTCATTTTACTGGAAGGTAAATGTTTTTTTTACACTTTTCTAATAAATATTATTTTCTCCTCAAAGTTATTTACAAATTTTTTTATTTTAGATACCGAGGTCCTGCACAAAATGAATGTAATCTCAAATACCAAGACTCACGAACAATACCCATAGCTTTTCACAACCTAAGTAACTATGATGCGCACTTATTTATACAAGAACTTGTTACTTGTTTTCCTGGAAGAGTAGAAGTAATACCTCAGACGAAAGAAAAGTATACTTCTTCTACAAAATATGTTGAGGGAACGAGAATCAATTTACGCTTTATTGACTCTTATCGGTTCTTACCTTCATCGCTCGATAAGTTGGCATCCTATTTAGGACAACATGCCATTTTAGAGAATACTTTTAGTCAAGTTGATACATACACCATGGATCAAATCAAATTGCTTAAAAGGAAGGGTGTGTTTCCATATGATTATCTAACATCATTCGAAAAACTCCAAGAAATTGTGCTTCCATCAAAAAATTATTTTTATAGAAAATTATATGACACACACATAAGTACTGAGGATTACTTACATACTCAAACTATATGGAAAATATTTAATATAGCAAACCTCGGACAGTATTCAGATCTATACCTCAAGACTGATGTGCTTCTATTAGCAGAAGTTTTTTAAAACTTTAGAAATAATTGTCTAGAGGTATACAAATTAGATGCTGCTCACTATTTTATAACACCACGCTTTACTTGGGATGCTATGTTGTATAAAACCAAAGTAAATTTTACTGTACACACACACACACACATATATATACATACATACATACATACATATATATATATATATATATAAAGAGTTTCACTAAAACATTAAAAAATAAAATTTATAACTTTTTTTTCACAGATTTCACTAGAACTCATTACTAACATTGACATGTTCATGTTTATTGAAAAAGGTATAAGAGGAGGAATAAGTCAGTGCTGCAACAGATATGCCGAAACAAATAACCACTATATTAATGATTATAGAAAAAATGATGCTGAAAAATATATATATTTATATATCTATTTTGACGTGAACAATTTATATGGTTGGTCTATGACTCAATGACTTCCTTATGGTAGATTCGAGTGGGTTGAAAACGTTGACAAACAACCTCACGATTTTTATAAAATTAGTAATGAAAGTAATTATGGATATATTTTAGAAGTAGATTTGGAATATTCAGAAGTGCTCCATGATTCTCATAGAGACTTACTGTTCTGTTCTAAACACATTTCAGCTCCAAATTAAAAACAGAAAAAACTAATGACTACATTATACAATAAGCATAAATATGTACTTCATTATGAAGCTCTCAAGCAAGCTAAAAAACATGGATTAAGAGTCACAAGAATTCATCGGGCTTTGAAGTTTTAGCAAAGTACATGGCTCAAAAAGTATATAGACCTGAATAGTAATAAAAGAAAAAAAGCTAAAACTAAGTTTGAAAAAATGCTTTTTAAACTATTTAATAACGCTATTTTTGGAAAGATATTGGAGAATGAAAGAAAGCGAATCACTGTTAAGCTTATAGACCACTGGGATGGACGTTACGGTGCAGGCGCATATATTGCTAAACCCAACTTTCATAGCTGTGATATTTTTGATGAAAATTTTGTAACGATTCAAATACTGTGACGTTCTCGTTATTATTTACGGCTAATTACCGAGAAGAAAATCACGTTGTTGACTATAAAGGAGTCGTGGGTTCACGGTACTTACGTAGACCATAACATTCTATCTAATGCATGAAATAAAACTAAGAATTATCTCCCTCCCTTCTAATGCCCCATGTAGAGATGAAAAGAGAAGAACTATATAAAATTTAGATGTTTGTCAATACTCAATATATTACGAGTACATCAAACATCTAAAGGAAAGGTAATAGGATCCCTTACCCGCAAACCTATAAATTATCTTATGGTGGCTAACGTTACAACATCGTGAAAGGTGTCATAGTACATGTAAATAGTTTTTCAACGCAATTAATATGCGAAATAACGTGTAAATCGAAAATATCATGTATTCAATCAAGTTCTATACACAGGAGCGCGTGGCTCGAATTACATAAACGGCATAATACGCTCGTTTACATGAAAACTTATTAAAGTGTTTGAACAATCGTAAAGTTCAATACGCTATTCTTAAAACAAATAAATTAATTGAAAATCGTTAGAAAAGAATTATCAAAAGAATGATTCAATAATTAATGAATAACAAAAATATAAAAATAGCTGGCGTAATTTGTACGCGAAAGGCTCGGACACAATGCCTTACCGAGCACGTCGCTATAGGCCAGTGTTATGAGATCAGTCTAGAAGCCCGAAAAGCAAGGTACTTTGACCTGCTAGGCAGAGAATCTAGAGCTAGAATCTGATGTGGCTGTGTCTTGATCGTACAGCAAACCTCGGTTTTTCGACGGCTTGGCAATTGCTTTGTGAGGGACACTATCGCTATATTTGCATATCCTACTTATCGGTGGAAGCTTTAAACACTAAATAATAATTTTATATTTTTAATAGTCGAAATTAATCAAAAAATTTACTATTGTTTCGGTAGGAGTGACCGATGGTCACAATACAATGTGTGAAAGTAATAATGAGAAAACCCATATATATTGGGCTGAGTGTGTTAGACTTATCTAAAACGCTTGTATATCGCTTTCTTTATAATTACATGATTTCTAAACTAAAAAATGATTGCAAACTTTTATATACCGATACAGACAGTTTAATATATGAAATTAAAAACCACGATATTTATGAAATGATGAAAACTAACATTCAGAAATTCGATACATCTAGTTATCCTGAAGATAATAAGTATAAAATGCTGCTTAAAAATAAGAAAATCGTGAGACTTATGATGGATGAGTGTAATGATAATATTATTAGGAAATTTGTCGGTCTTAGAAGTAAAGTGTACAGCATTCTCGTTCAGAATCAAAATACAATAAAAAAAGCAAAGGGTGTTAAAACCAGTGTTGTTAAAGCCACCATTGATTTTAATGATTACATTGATTGCCTACGCGATCAAAACATAAATATAGATCGAGAGGTAGTCAATATCAGATCTCGTCTGCACAAGATTTATACTGAAAAACAAAAAAAAGTAGCTCTTAGCTCTTACGATGATAAGCGATGCATTTTCTTTAATATCACTGACACATTACCCTGGGGGTATCATAAACTAAATCAACAATGACGAGATGGAGTGGTAGAAGAAGAGAAAGCTAAAGAGGATGGAGAAAACGTAAGAAGCCCAAGAAGTGAGACCCATGTTGATATATTACTGGGGGACCATAAAGTAATAAATAGAGAACTGAGAATTACAACAGATAGAGAAGAAAAAAAAAGTAGTGACAAGGACAGGCAGAAAACAGCTTGTATAGAAAAGAGAATTTGAGAAGGGATCAGCGTGGTGACATCACGAAAAGAAATAGAGGAACCTTCACATCCAGAGCAACTGCAAGATAAGTGTATATATGATAAAATTCAAAACAATGAGCCAGAGCAGAGAAATATTAGACCCAGTCAAGAGAGAAAAATTAAAGATCGAAATATGATAACTTTTAGTTTTCATGATAGCGAGCAATGTAATCTTATCCCTATGACTGACTCATCGTCTTGCAAAAATGATGAAATAAATGAAGAACTTAACAGTGATGAACAAAAGGGTGACGACAACGGGCAAGAAGTAACTTGTCAAAAGGAAACTAGTGAGGGGGGGATTATAGTACCTGAGCCACCTCACGTGGTAGTAGAAATCCTGTATAAGAAATCACAGCAACAATCACAGGACAGTTTGATTGGAGTTACCAGCCAGCAGCATCAAGTCATCAACCGTTTAGTATTAGAAGCAAGAGGTACAGACCAACAACAACCTCACAAGAGAACAAGTGTGGGGACTGAAAATTTTAAAGAACTTTCATTGAGAAAAAAGGCTAAACACAATTTTGAGGTAAATGTAAATTTGTTTCTTTCATAACCATTTTTTACCTAATTTACTAGTTTTTCATGAATATTATAACTAATTAAAAATTGTGTTTTTTTTTTTTTTTGTTATAGATGTCTGATCTGGCAGTTTTAAATGAAGCCACTTCTGTAAGCTTCCTTCCATGCAAAAAAATCACTGAGATGATAGTTAACCATAGTTATATGGTCACGAAATTAAAGAAAGTGAATACTAAATATGGAACGAAGGCAGTTGTGGAACTCAATGATGAGTTTCAAATATTTTTACCTAGTGCAGTGTCAAAGAATATCATTGATAATGAGGCAATGTATAATAACTTATTATACTCTATATAGAAAATGGAGCTCTTTATAACTTATAACGGTTATCATATTCAATTTTCAAGTGTATAGGTTTAATAATTTTTGTGGAAATAACCAAAACAACCATGTATTTTGTTTTTCTTGATAAAAATTTTATTTAATAAATCAACTTCTTCGCAGTTCAAACGTTTTTTTATTTTGTCTCCATGCGTTTACCACATATTTTTTAAACATCATATTTTTTACAATTACAATTGATCTTTTGAAGTCCAACTATTGTGGATATCATCAAAACCTAACCATTTAACAAAAATTTGATTTTTTCGTCGGCGTAGAATTTTCTCAATAATATGAGTATTAGGATACTTGGTTTTCTGCAGTTTCTGCTCGTAGAAGCCTCCAGAGATTTGCTGCTGCTGATAATCTTCCAAATGGTAAGTGACTGGCTTTGTCGGTGCTACTCAGGTTACAGTGAAAATTTCTGTCGACCAGTTAGGTGTATAACCTTTTTCAAAGACTAGCTTAGTATTACTCACTCATACTTTATCACCAACTTTCAATTTTGATATTGTTCCTTTTTCCGAAGATATAAATTTTTGTAAAATGTTTTTTTCATTAATTGCTGAAACATCTTTTGGCTTCACACCAATTGTTCGGTGTTTTCGATTATTGTAAGAAGTTATCAATTGTTGTAAAATATTGAGCCACTTGTAATTACCCCTCATACTAAATTTTTTCCACCTAGCATGTTTTAGTGAACGATATAATCGTTCACATATAGACGCCTTAAGATTACTGTACGTAGAGTATAAGTTAATTTTGTAATTTTGCGTGAGACTTTGAAAATTTATTTTGTAAAACTCTTTACCACGATCTGTTTGCAAATTAGTTGGAACTCTTCTTTCCGTTAATATAGATTTCATAGCGGCAGTCACATCTATACCAGTTTTATTCTTAACGGGCACTGCCCATGCATACTTGGAAAATACATGTATAACTGTCAGCAAATATTCATAACCTTTATTTTCGCGAGCATAAGATATCATTTCCACAAGATCAGCTTGCCATGTTTCATCCAAACCCCGAACATCAAACTTTCGGTGGAGGTAGTTGCGTCTCGCAGGTTTATGAAGCTCTTCCACTACTCCTTCTATCCCTCTTAAATGTCTTCTGGATTTATATTAGATATCTTGGTCAAAATCTCCTCCATTGTATTTATTTTACGCTAAAAATTTAGTATTTTTTCTGAAAATACATCACTCAAATTGTTGACTAGTAGACTTATTTTCTCTTGCTTATTCAGAATTAATCTTTTTTCTTTCTGTAAAGTAGTGAGATTTATAGCATCATTAGGTTGAATAGCTGATGCAACATTGCACAATCTTTTATTTTCTAAGTCAAATTGACCATCTGAGGTGAGCTTATATCCGATTCCAGGAGGACCTCGAATACCACCTTCAGATTTAGTTGATCCACGTCCAAATACATCAATGCTCATTTTAATACTGAAGATAAATTTAATAATCAAGCTTAATATATAATATCAGCTTCACGAAGCTCCTCAACGATTGAATTTATTTCATTAGTATGACTAGGATTCCCTGATGATCTGTCTACCACTAGTAATCTAAGTCGATTGACCAGTTCGTTAGGGTCGTCCCAATAAACGTAGTCCATTTGCGTGTTGAGCTTGGCAATTTTAAACGAAGGTATGGATCCACCTTTCTTCTTCACTTGTGTGAGATTAAATAAAGGGGCAATAACATTATTAAATTTGTTACTGTTGTATGGATGAATAGTCTCATTTTTATCAAACTGTCTTTTATGTGCATTTGAAGTTTCCAAGATTTGTTTGTATTGAGCTAAATTATCTGGTGTCGTGTATGCTTTATCAGGATGCTTTTTAATGAGTAACTCCATCAACCCATCAGTCATTGGATATCTTAGATGCTTTATTTGAATTTGATTATTTTTGAAATAAATGGGTGAATCACTAAGTATATATTGTCCGTTTTTTTCTTTTTTTATCCCATAAATTCGATTTAATTCTGGCTTATTTTCATCAAGTATTTATAAATATAAATTCATGGATAAGGTTTTATCGATATGCCCTAAATCATCATCATGATAACTTTTTTCAACAACAGTGTCGGAGTCTTTGATAGTATCATTCGATAAAAAAGTAACTTTAACAATCAATGCTTAAGTTTCACAGCTTCTCTCGCTTTTTCAATTTCTTGAAGAACGTGTTTTTCCTTATGAAATGCATCTATGTTTACTGCTTGATAGTTAACAAAAGACTGATGCATACTTAATGAGTATGAGTAATATTTATTGTGAAAAAGTCAAAATCTTTTCTATATCTACCATTATTTACATCTCTTTCCTTGTCTATTACAACAAATCCATGTTTTCCAACTCCCCAACATTTAACACATAACTTTTTGAAGTCATTATACGTCATATCGGTATTAACATGATCATTATAGATGTGCTTCAAATTCATATCATCTTGTCGAATTATCACTAAGAGATTTAAATTATCTCTGACTAAACGCTTTGGAACTTAAGCATAAGATTGACAAAGATAGAAGCAGTCAACGTTTTTGTGACGCCCCATGCAGAAAAAGGCTTTCACATTATCTTGTTTTTCACAGGCAATGTCATCGAATATCATTATGGAGTTGGGTAGCGCCTTATCTGGAGATAAGACTGATTCATGCTCGCTAAATGAAAAATATTTCATGCCATCTATATAGTTCTTTTAGAAACTTGTACTTTGGTTGATTCAACGATTTTGAGTACAAATAAACATTCTCAAATCTAAATCCATTGATATGAATAATAAGAGATAGTAAGCTATTGGTTTTTCCACAGTTTGATGGACCGCAAAAAACTGCTATTATAGTATCAGGTAGCAAATCACCATGGCGTTTTATTTTCTTATCTTGTTCAACAATGCAATCAAAATTCATGACGGAAAGTTTAATATTCTGTTCCACAAAGCTCATGATAACTGCATGCTGACTCAACCGAGACTAAAAGTGATAGTGTAATCAGCATGTTTTTAAACATTGAAGCCTGGCAGCTTGCTAACCTATTTTAAACATAAAACTATAAATAGCGTGCTATTGATATTTATGAGCTCATTTAACGTTGTACACTCGAGAAGTGATGATCATTCATCGATGAAAAGATCGTGATATCATAAATACAGTCATAAACAAACTGCCAGTGGAACTGCACGTGCCAGGAAATCAGTGTTGCGGACCGGGCACTAAACTAGCCAAGAGATTAGCCCGTGGAGATCCAGGCGTTCACCTATTGGCTGAAGCTTGTAAACAACGTGATATAGCTCATTCTCAAAACCCAGACGACATTACGGCTAGAAACGAAGCAGATAAGATTCTTTCAGAAAAGGCTTGGCAACGCTTTAAAGCCAAAGATTCAAGTGTTGGTGAAAAGGCTACCGCTTTTGCTGTGAGGAGTGCAATGAAAGTAAAATCCAAATTAGAAATGGGTTTATCTAACAATAATAAAATAAAAAAAGTAAGAAAAAAGAAACTTGGAATAAGTGTGAATTTGAAAAACTTAATTCAAAGTGCTCAAACGTCTATAGTTACAAGTAAATGTGCTCGCAAAGTTGTAAGTTCTGCTTTAAACGGAGCTCAAAAAGCTTTGAAAAAAGCTGATGGTAAGAAAAATATTAGAACACCACGCATATTACACATACCTCAAAAGATTGGTGGTTTTTTACCATACGTCGTACCCACATTTGCAGGTCTAAGCGCTGTAGAGGCTATTGCTAATGGTGCGAGTGGTATATATAAAGCAATAAATCAAGTAAACGAAGCCAAGAAACAGCTTGAAGAAAGTGCGAGACACAATAAAAAAATGGAAGCTATTTTACTTGGTAAAGGCCTCTTTCTAAGACCACACAGAAAAGGTTTAGGTCTATACTTAAGACCAGGAAGGGGATTAAAAAAAAAAAAAAGTTCGAAGTAAAACTGCCCAATCGAGCTCTCACAAAATAAAGATATTATTAAATATGCAAAAATGTTAAAGATACCACATTTTCGAGGAGTATTCATGAAAAATGATGTGCCATCTACTGGCCCATATCAGAATGAATCAGCTATTGTTAATTTAGATGATAAAGATGGTCCTGATACTCTTTGGGTTGCATACAAAAAACGAGGTGATGACGTAACATATTTTGATAGTTTTGGTGATCTACAACCACTGCTAGATTGGATGTTATACCTTGGTGTTGGTATTGTTAAGTATAATTACCAACGATATCAAGAATTTAATACTTATAACTGTGGTCATCTCTGTCTAAGATTTTTAAATAATAAGCTTAACTATAAGCGTATATAAGCAAGGGATGTGAAAAGAATTCATCATTTATTTATTTCCTTTAAGTTTGTCTAGTAGATCATCCGTTCTCAAAGCACAATATTCTCCTCCGATTGAGCTCTCACCGCAAAAAAATTACGTTTTTGGTTTAGTGGAATT
This sequence comes from Copidosoma floridanum, assembly GCF_036245765.1. Classification (NCBI taxonomy): domain Eukaryota; kingdom Metazoa; phylum Arthropoda; class Insecta; order Hymenoptera; family Encyrtidae; genus Copidosoma; species Copidosoma floridanum. The sequence continues at coordinate 21,863,019 of NW_028321878.1, read as the reverse complement.
ACTCACATTTAATTCCGTACCTAATGTTGACGAGAGTAATAATAAATTTTACGTGGGTGAAGAGATGGTTACTTTACCAACGGGCAGCTATGAAATTCAAGATATAGAAAATTTTCTCATCGACATATTAACACCTGAAGATATTTCAATAAGTGTAAAGCCCAATAATAACACGCTTCGTAGTATAATTCTGTGTAGCCATACAATTGATTTTCGACCAGAAGACTCGTTGGGATCAGTTTTAGGTTTTACAAAACGCATACTCACACCAAATAAAACTCATGAGTCAGATAAACCTGTAGCAATTCTTAAGGTAAATGCACTTCGAGTTAAGTGTAACATTACTACTGGAGCATATATAAATGAACGTAAAGTTCATACGATTCATGAATTTTTCCCTGCAATTCCTCCTGGGTATGAAATTATTGAAGTTCCAACACAAACAATTTACTTACCCGTTGCAATCAAGACAATAGATCATCTTCAAGTTCAGATTGTTGATCAGGAAGGAAAATTGAAAAATTTTCGAGAAGTCAGAACAATAAGGCTACACGTAAAACAATTAAATTGAAGGAATGGGTATTTTACATATTGTGAAGGAAAGAAAAAAATTTGAAAGAGGATATATAAGTAAACCAACATGGGAAAGGCAAATCAGTTATCAACGAGCAACCAAAGCATTAACACGTCAGAACGCACAGTTTTTAAAAAGCCTAGGCTTAAAAGTGATCGTTGGCTAAAATTTGTTTGCATATTTTCCTTTTTTTTCAAGATGGAAGAAATTCTAAACATTCAGTCAGGTATCACATTCGATGAATCAATTGCACACTACGAAATTCATGCACATCAGCCTTAAATTTCGTCAGCATTTAACAATAGTGATGAGATACGCATCCCAATTCAACACCAAGATTTATGTCTCTTACCCTCACAAAGCGCTATACATATTGTTGGACGTATTACATTAAACAATAATACTGCAGTCACCCGAACTGAGTTCGTTAATAATGCTATTTGTCATTTGTTTGAAGAAATTTGCTACGAACTGAAGGCCATTGAAATAGATAAGTGCAAAAATGTTGGTATAACAACTTTAATGAAAGGTTGGATATCACATTATCCAGGTCAAAGTTCAATGCTAGAAAATGCAGGATGGCTAACTATTGCCGAAACAAACAAATTGGTGAATGATGAAGGTTATTTTGATATTTCTATACCTTTAAGCATAATACTTGGCTTTGCTGAGGACTATCGTAAGGTTGTAGTAAATCCAAAGCATGAATTAATCCTCACGAGATCGAGAAATGACTTAAATGCAGTTATACAAACAGCTGCTAGTGATGTTTACGAAGACTTTAAAATTACATTGACTCGAATAGAATGGCTCATGCCTTACGTAAGTGCATCAGACAGACTTAAAATACGTCTGCTTAATGTCATTGCAAAAAATAAGCCAATTTCTATGAGTTTTCGCAATTGGGAGTTGTATGAATATCCCCTTCTTCCAACAACTATGAAACATGTCTGGACCGTAAAAACATCAAATCAACTGGAAAAGCCACGATTTGTTATTTTAGGCTTTCAAACAAATCGTAAAGGTCAGAAAGCTGGCAATGCTAGTCGCTTTGATCATTGTAATATAAGTAATGTTAAATCATTTCTTAACTTTCAATACTACCCATATGGTAATCTTATTCTCAATAGTAATCACAATCAATTTTCTTTACTCTACAATATGTATAAAAATTTTCAAAATGTCTATTATGGTAAAGAAATGGAGTCTATGATTAATAAAAACGATTTTATTACACACATGCCACTCATCGTTATTGACTGTTCAAAACAAAATGAAGCTTTGAAAAGCGCGCCAGTTGATGTGCGTTTGGAATTCGAATCAAGAGATAATTTTCCGCAAGGAACAGCTGCTTACTGCTTGATTCTACATGATCGTATAATCGAGTATAATCCCGTGAGTGGGATGTGAGAAAACTTGTCTAAACTTGCTCATAGAAAAATAAAACAGCATTAGTCATGTAAGTTAGTATATGCCATGATGGAGTATGTAGTAGACATGCAAGGCTTTAAAAAGCCTGGCAACGAGTATGTGTTAAAAGAATTAGTGATTCTTTCGTTAAGTGAACACGTTAAACCACAAGTGTTTCTTTTTAAACCACCGTTTCCTTGGCGTAAGTTGAGTCAAAAGTATAAACGTGAAAATTTATGGCTTGAGCTCTACTATCATGGATTAGATTGGAAATCTGGTAATATTAACTATACTGAAGTTGGGAATGTGCTACGAGAAAATCTCAAAGATGCTAAAAATATTTTTGTAATTGGAGAATTGAAAAAAAGATGGCTCGAAAGGTTTAGTTTTCAAGTTAATGATATGACTGATTATCCAGAGTTTGAACTCCCAACATTAGTAACTACATGTCCTTATCATAATGGTGCGTATAAATCTTTGTGTAAAATTTTTATTCAAAACTTTACCTGCTGTTATAGATGATGTCACGTTTTCAAGAAATGAGATCCTCTCTTATTGTACGCTGGAACTCTTGTAAATTTATCGCTGTCAAAGGAGAATATCCATGTTATCCGAAATACACCAACATGTGTACAGGTGCTCTTACGGAGTAGTATGTGTTATAACTGCACCAATTGTAGGTGCCAGTAAAAACATTTGGGAACTCTCGTTCCAACTGACGAATGTCATTTGTATAGATACTATAGGATCTATAATGATTTGGCCTAACTAATACCTCAGCCACCACGTTGTATATACTTTTATCGAAGGGAAACGTTCGCCTTCGTCGAAAATTTAAAAGTTGCAACAAATCCTCGTTGATTGCGGGAACAACCGCCATTTCAATAACTGACTCAAAAGAGTCTTCTGGAGTTTGAGGTGCCTCAGTTTCTTCGATTGGAAGCATTTCGTCAACTGAAAATCGTTCTTCAAGACGCATTCGAAATTCTTATTTTTCCATTCATAGTCATTTGTTTAGAATGTTATCAGCTGTTAGACTGTTGAACCATTCATATATACAATTCAAAGAACAAAACAAGCCAAAGTCCTTTAAGGCAGTCTTATTTAGAGAAGTATTGCTAACATCTGTAGGGTCTAATTCGTGATAAAAGAGTGTTCAACTATAACGTCTATAGGGCTTTGCAGTAAAGTGCATGATTCAACGAAACGCTTACTCATTCTATCTCATTGATGTCTACATGTATAATGACTCGGAAAATATTAGCACGCGCGCAAGCACATATACATGTGCATGTGTACATTTTCATGCATGCGTGTAGTGGTCAAGAAGCTCGTGCAATAGCACAGCTGACCCAACACACGTACACATACGTCACACAGGGGCCTTCTCACAAGTGTTCACCCGCCCCCCTCCACTCGGAGCTGCGACAACTCAGAGCCACCCACTTGGAGGGGGGGAGCCCCATACCTTCACGCTACAGCTTCTCTCCTGCCACCCTAGGGGAAAGGTGAGCCAGAACCCTCACAGTATATCTACTTATATAGTGTGCTCAAAGGTACATTTAATGATAGTAATATCAAGATCTTAGTATGTAAAAATTCCCTGAAATATGTAAAAGATAAAGATAAAGATAAAATTTTTTACGAGCTCCATAAATCACCCGTTAGAGGAAACACAGGTATCTCCGAAACTTTCGGTCACATACGTCAAGAGTCATACTGGGAAGAACTAAAGAATAATATACAACGACGTATTCAGCAATGTCTAGAATGCCAATTAAAAAAATTAGTAAGATTAAAAACTAAGCAGTCAATGCTAATAACAGACACGCCTGGTACCGTATTTGAGAAAATTGCACTCAATATTGTCAGACGCCTACCTAAAACTAGAGAAGAAAATAAGTATATTTTAACGATACAAGATCAGCTGTCAAAATTTTGCATTGCAGTGCCATTAAGGGATGCAACATCTTCCACGATTGCCGATGCGTTTATATGACAATTTATCTGCATTCTTAGAGCGCTCAATGTCATTTTGACGGATCAAGGGAAAAATTTGTTAAACAACCTAGTGAAAAATGTTGTAAAACGCTTCAAAATTAAAGAGGTAAAAACAACGGCTATTCATCCTCAATCAAACGAATCACTAAAGAGATCACACCATGCATTGGGCGAATATCTCAAGCAATACGCTGATAGCGAAAATGACTGGGATGAATGGGTAGAGCTGGCCATCCTTAGCTATAATACCTGCATACAAAAAAGCACCAAACGTACGCCGTACGAAGTTGTGTTTGGAAAACTTGCAAGTTTTCCATCATCTGCGCCATCAACGAACGAAGATCATCTGACCACGTATCAAGATTACATTATTAATTTAGTATCCAAGCTTAATAATATTAGAAAATTAGCGCATTATAACTTCGTTAAAACGAAAATTAAGTCGAAGAAATATTATGATGCAAATATAAACAAAAAATTCTTTAGGGTTAGCGAATACGTCTACTTATTAAAAGGTGTTAAAAAAAGTAAATTTGGAGATTATTTACTGGGCCTCATAAAATTCTAGAAGTATCAAATAAATGTAGTGTTAAATAAAAGTAGGAAATAAACACAAAATAGTTCGTACAAGTAGGTAAAGAGTATCAAAAATGCTTCCTCCAAACAAAAAGAAAAATAATACGGACTCTAGCGAGTCAGGCGATGAATAAATCACCTAGTAAGGGCTAATTTTGTACATACAAGTATCACCCACCCTCCCACTGATACCTTTCTTTTTTTTTCTCTTTTCTCACTTATCCAATTCCGTATAATTTCAGACCTTCAAAATGATGATCCTTGGCTTATCACTCCTGATAACAGCCCATATAGCTTACGCTATAGTGGGATTCGATTGCGGAGCTCAAAGCGTGAACGTAACAACCCTGCAGCTACTAGAAGTCGAGCCTTGCGATGTTCCTTTCGAAACCATTAATATAACCAAACGCTACATACAATTGTTACAACTAAATAATTTCGCTATAACACACGTTGTGCAATGCAAAGTAACGATCCAAATAACCATCAATTATTGTGACATGCACACCCACAGCTCTATAGTGCATAACGGTGTAGCCAATTTCATCGATAATATTAATCGTGATGAATGTATGAAAATATACAATACTGGCATATATCAGCGTGACTTACTGACCATAAATAGTGTTGCGGTAAACAGTTCAACTAGTGCCGCTGGGACCTTTGCAGGTTCTGTAAACTCTGAGGGAAAATGCAGCGGGGCATACTATGCAGATCGCTACGGGTCTTAGAGTGATGTAACCGTAGTTGGCACCCTCCATATAAAATTACAAGAGTTTTACGCTCGCATAAATTTGCTTAAAGATAAAATAAAACTACCTTCTAGAGTTAAGTGCCCTTTTAACGCTGGCCACTGTATAGACCTGGACAGTAGCAACATTTATTGGTATGTACTACCGAAATCTTCTTGCAACTTCGAATTATATGACGTTTTATTCGATGGTATTGCTGACCCACTAGAAGATATAGAAAAACCCACAGGAGATATAATATATTCGTTCAAGTTGGACGACGTAATGTTCGCTTTAACAGTAAGAGAAAGAGATAATATTTGCGGGTACAACATAATCAGAACAGAACACCAAAAACTTCTAATCTTCGAAACAAAAAGAGGCCAATCTTTCGCCACTGATAATGTAAAAAAACCCGATAATATGGATTTTTTAGCATATATAAACTCCACGTTTATCTACGTAGAAAAACATCTTCGATCACAAGTCAAATCCTTATACAAGGACATCTTGACTCAGCGTTGCAGAGTAGAGCGCATTGTGTCGCAAAACGCTTTAGTAATAGCTGATAAATCTCCAGATCCATTTGCTTACAATTTTATAAAGGGACCCGGATATTTGGCCACAATTACTGGCGAAGCCATACGTATAATTAAGTGTATTTCAATAGATGTAGCGTTAACAAGGACTGAAGAATGCTACGCCAAACTTCCAGTAAACAACAACGGAACTACAATGTTCCTAACACATAAAACACGGATACTAAAAAGACATGGTACGAAAATAACACGTGACCACATTTTTCCACAGCTATATAAGATAAACGACATATGGTATCAAGTATCAGGTACTCCAACAGAAGTAAAACCTCCCAAGGCCTTAAAACCCGTGACACATGCCATATGGCACTACGTCAAGCCGTCTAACTTAGCAACTAGCGGCATTTATACAGCCAGTGACTTGCAAAAATTAAGAGATCGCATAATGTTCCCGATTGAGCAATATTCATTCCTCAACGACCTAGCCCGTGATATTCATGGCCAATCATCCGGTCACGAAAAAAGCTCTATATTTAAACTACTAAACAAAGAATCTCTTCAGAAGCTAGCCAATTTAACATGGAAGAGAATCTGGGATGGATTAACCAATTTCCGAACTGCAAGTGCCGGTTTCGTAGCATTATATATCCTATTTCAATTTATAAAAACGCTAGCAGAAGCAATGATGAATAGTTACCTACTACATTAAACTTATGGATGTTCTATACGAATGCTCAGAGCTTTATGGAACAGCCTAGCAAATTTGCTACTTTTTCTCGGCGAAAGAACTAATAATAATCATCACAGGCCTAGAAATGAAACTCAATTTTATCAAGAAGATGTAGAACCCCAACCTCCGCGAATTCCTCATCAGAATCCAACATCAATTCAACAAGAAATGTCAACAATGCAAGAAAAGATCCCATACTACCCACAAATTATATACACTCCCATGTAATCAATTCTTGTTCGAGGAAGCTTTTGAAATTTAACAAATGATTAAGTAATCAACAAATTGTAATCTACGAAATTTTAAGCACATGTAAGCGCATTATCATAGGTTATACATATTTTAAAAAATAAATTTTGAACCTATTATTCATCAATAACCTAAATGATATTTAGTTTATAAGAAAAGTTATAATCTTTACTGACATTTCATTATGAGTAATATACCATTATTGTACCATCATTCTCCTAAAGCAACGTACTCAGCGGACTGTTCCTAGGTCATCATTGAAAGCCCTAGTACCAGTTTTAGGAGGGGGGTGATAGGAGATAATCTGACTTAAAATCATAAAAAAATACCACTTTTTTCCCTTCTCTCATTTTTCTCTTTAACTTACCAAGTACCAGAGCTAAGGCTTCGTGACACACGTATAAGGAGAGACCGAATAAGACAAAGAAGAACTATTTTACATCTCCCTTCCTCCTTATGCGTCGACATCGCCTGATAAAACTTAATGATTATTTTCTATCCTTTTCCTCTTCTGTGTCTTAACCATTCGTAAATAAGCCGACACTTGAGCCAGGATGTTGATCCACACATCAGCCAGCGTTCGTGCAACAAGACTTGACAAGAGTATGCTACACTTCTACCACTTTCTTTCCCTAACACTTTCAATACCCGGAGACGCCAAGCCGAAAAATAACGTGAACTGTAATACGACCTAATTTTGATAAGCAAATACTGGGACCAGTATCGTTACCATACAATATTGTTAAGCAAGTAAGCATCACCCTGAAACCAAAACAGCATATGTAAAGGAAGATGGAAAGCATATAGGGAATTTTTCCCTCTCTCTGCCACGAGATGATTCAGACTAATTCTAAGAACCTATGTGTGTCTCGTCGTCTCTGGCCGTAGTGGCAATGATAAGGAGGCAAGATCTTCGGCTATATAAGTCCATGGCCTCCTTCACGAGCAGCTCAGTCCCAAAAAATTCGTTCAATGGTCAGGCCAGCTTGATTGTATACCTAGAGCAGTAGCCAGGCTATAGGTATACGACCTGGAGAACCCGGTCGATGCATTCAATGGTTAGGCCAGCTTGGGTATATACCTAGAGCAGTAGCCAGACTAAAGGCATACGACTCGGAGAACCTGGTCAATACATTCAATGGTCAGGCCACCTTGGTAAAATACCGAGAGCAGTAGCCAGACTAGTACACATGACCTGGAGAATCCGGTCAAAGTCTATTCGTGACATGGAGAATCCGGTCCACCATTTCGATTTAAATTAGATCCGCTCACCCGGATCTTGTCTCGAGATCCACTTTGTACCCCCCTTTTTCTTCTTTTTAATAAAAATAAGTAATATTACCTTTAAAGTTAATTCTCATACATCCCCCAATAGTTGTTTTTCTTTTCGCGTAAAACTTACTATTGCGTGCCGTTCAGTCCAGATATTAATGGCCAAGCAGGTGGTGGAAGGAAAATTTTAATTCGCAAAAAATATTTTAAAGGAAACAACGCTTAGTTGTGTGCCGTTGCGGATGGTTGGTGCAAATGCGGATGGCCAAATAACTAGCCTCTATTTAAAAAATTAATATGTGTACCAGTTGGTGTAAATGACGATGGCCAGGCAATTATCCTTTATCAAATAACGCTAAGTTGTGTGCCGGTGAGTGTTAATGCCGACAGCCAAGCAGCTAGCTCTTAGTTAGTTAGAGTAAATACAAAATTTACTCCTACGCCGTCTTTGACGTAACAATACTAAATGTATATCATACTTTCGCGGGCTTCCCATTTTTTTCAATGGCTGTAATATGATAATGCCTAATTTGATTTACGTGGAATGAAAAGAAACTTATTTATAATTAAGTTTTATATAACTCTTACGATTCATGTCTTACCATAAAATGCTTAACTCTTAGGATATTTAAAGATATCTATAAACTAAGTGCAAACTCAGGCTAAGTCGTATTTATTAAAAAAAAGTAATATTTTATTTGAAAAAAAAAAATTATTTAAGTTATTAAATAAAATTTTTTGAAAATAAAGTTACAATAACTTGAAATTTTAATTACAGTATTTGAAATTATTTTAGCAAATACTGATGATGTTTGAGTTAAAATGCTTTAATTAGTTACATTAAACAAAATTTTTTGAATCTAAATACTTTATTTTAAAGACATTTCGAGTAATATGTTTTAAATACAAAAATCTTAAAATACAATTATATTTGGTCAATAGATTTCAAATAATGTATTTAAAGTACAAATGTATTTAATGAAAGTATTTTTAGTTATTTAATAAAATACAAATGTATTTTAAATAATTCGTTTCAAGTACAATTGTATTCAAGAGTTTATATTCGAAATAGTTAATCATTTAATTGTATTTCAAATACTTTTTATTAAATACTTTGCTAAATGCATTTTGTACTTGATAAAGTAATGGAAATAATTAAGTCAAATGAAAGTATAATTTCTAAAATTTTTGGAAAAAAACTAAGGTGAATTCGTAGCAAGATACATGTTGAATGTGTGTGCTGTGTGTTGTTTTTCTGTTCTCATTACACTTACAATCCTTGCATCTGAAATTAGCCCCTTTATGGCATTTTTTAAGCCAAAAATGAGATAGAGCTACTTTGAGTCTTTGTGCATTTGTGTTCTTTAAGAAAAAACTCTTACCTGGTGAACCACCATTCAATAAAAAAATATGTATCAATCTCAGCGCTCCTTCATGTATACATTATTAAAATCATATAGGTAGTCGCTACGCATTTGCCATAAAGATGTATTGTGAGTAAGGAAATCACTCGGAAACAACCCATACTGATGCGGTCCCGAAACGATTTGACTTCATATATTTGTATTTGAAGTAAAATTGTATTTTATCATGATGTTTTAAATAATTGAGTAAAATACAAATGTATGTAAGCTAATTATTTCAAATATTATATCAAATACAATTTCATCTGAAACAAAATGTTTCTATTAAAAATGCATTTCGTACAATTTATTTGAAATGAAATACTACTTTCTATTATTATATAGTATTTAATATTCATAGTTTGTACATACATTTAAATTTAAAATACAAACTTATTCGACGTTTTTATTTAAAATAAAAAAGTTTAAATACTGTATTTAAAAAAATAATAATAAATACTCTTTTAAACCATTTTTAACGATTGAAATATTTTATTTCAAATAAAATATTTCTTTAAGTATTTTACTTGATCTTCTATTTTGAATATAATAATAAATACAGTATTTAGTTCAGGTATTTAAATTAAATGAAGTAATTAAGTATTTTGATAACTTGAATAAAAGCTAAAGTAAATTATGTCAGACTATTTCAACTCTGTAAAATACATACTGTAAAGGGCGGAGAGAGCGGCAGATTTGCTTGGGCCAGCGAACGCGCGTGAAGCGAGTTTTGTTTCTTTGACGTATCCCCTTGTTTCCATTGTTTTGGTGCGTCAAGTTTTTGTTGGAGTGATTGGTTGATCCACCGATAACGTGGATATAGGCGACCCTTGGAGGGAGATAATTCGACGTCGCGGTAAAGTGTTGGAGCCGTGATCCGGCACCTGAACCAGCGGACAAGGTTGAGCCAAGGCCAACCCCGACGACCTTGATCTTCGAACGCAGCCAGTAGGGACGCCTACTGGCCTCTGCGTACTCACTCCAACAGCGGCTAGTTCCGCCTATTCAAGGCACCGGCGAGGAGCGACCCCCGCATCGCTGTAAGTACCTGCCAACAGGCAGTTTATTGTAAAGGGCAGTGGCCCTAGATTAGCCCGCGTAGGTCTGCACGGTTTGCGTTTGCGCGATTGCTCGACGTGCGAGAACACACACCTACACCCGCGAGTACGAGTTGTAATCTTTTACATATTTAATTAAATATATTTCTCGTTTTAAACTTACTCGCAAGTGCTTCCTTTGGTGTGTGCCCGATCCCCTTTGTGTCGTGCTAAAGCCGTCACGAGAGGCGACGACGCCCAAGGTCGCCGCGATACTTGTCACCTGCGGTGTCTCGGAGAGCGAGACCCGCTTATAAAGTTTTATTGGAGGTGTCACCGGGGGTACCCGGGCAACACAGCCCCGGTCGAGGTTGCCAGTTCCGCCTCGCTACTCCACATCGGCTGCACCCCATAACAATACCTACATACACTCTGTACAACTCTACATACATACGTACATATATACATACATACGTAGATATATATGTATATGCACTGATACATGCTTTCTTAAGGAAAATTTTATTCATTATACAAATTTATGATAAATAATAAACATACTCTTCATAAGTATGGATTGAAGTGGAAATTACAATTTGATGCATTCACTTAGATTATTCATGTTATTGATAAAAGCAAAATAGAATTGTTTACAAAGATTTATTTACATAACAAGGTATTTCAACCTGGAGAGATAATTATTTAAAGTTTCTTACATACGTTATGTAAAGTACTATGATAATAATTATAGATTAAACGAATTCTCTACAAAACTCTTCAAGTAAAGTGAATGTTCGAAGAATACGCAATCAATTATATTTAAAAAGCTTAATTTCTAAATAAAAAAGTAAGTAATAATACATAAACGAGAAATAATTTTAATAAAATCAGTTAGAGATCAAAAAATAAGAGATACCAAACAATCGTTACATAGGGTTTACAAAATAATACCTTATCTTTAATTCTATTACAATTATACTATCGATACAATCAATCGACCAAGTTATCAATAAGTGCATGATCTTATTGATAGATTTATATATATTTGTTAAAAGCCAACAGCAAACGGTACTTACGCTGTATGATAATTATTTTTAACAAATGGTTCATCAGTACTAGTCGTAACTTGTGATAATTTTAACTTATATGTTTGCATAATTCATCGTATTACTTATTAAAACAGATGAAGAACCATACATACACTAAAAGAAATGATGGAAATTTCCGTGTGTAGTTTCATTAATCTTTTTTACTATAGCAAAATCTGTTAGTCTACATTGCTGTGTTACTCTGCAGATTCAGAAGCCATGTAAAATAAGGTCTTGATCGCTGTATAAATGATTGATCACATAAAATCTAAGGTGGTTTTTTAATATTCTAATGATGATGACATATTTTTTGATTTCCTCAAACATACTTTCTCTTCAGAAATTTGTGGCTTTTTATGTTTAATTCTAAGTCTTTCAACCTATAGAATTTACGTTCAGATGATGATTTCTTTTTTTCTGACTTTGAGTAGTAAGTTTCAGAGTTTCGATGATATTATTTACTTACTTTAAATAACTGCATTTAATACCCTATGTAAGATTGCAATGTTTATTTACGCAATATATCACTTACAATATCTATTTTTTATTTTATAGTATATTACATTACTAGAGACGAAAGTCGATCTTTCCTCCCGGCGGAGTAATTGCCCCCCGAGGCGAAACCGAGGGGGGCAATCCACCGGGAAGGATGATTATAAAGTAGTTTTACACATCTTTCAAGCTTATTTTTCTATTTGAAAACTAGCTGATTCTCATTACTGACATGTATTTGAATAATTTTTAACACGGTGCAGGATGCAAATTTTCAATTTTTTACAAAGTAAATGCTAAATTTTGGGGATTTTACAGTACTGCTCCTTCGTTGCAGAAGTTTAGTATATTCTGCTTACTCTACGATATTTTAACTTCATTACTTCATTCAGATGTTTATTTCTACCAATTTGATGATTATACTATCATATACTTATTATTTGAAGGATTTATCTATTTTACATCTAGATGTTGGGTGTTGCGTTTTTTATTATTTTTTATTTTATTAGCTTATTAATTTTTTTTTTTTTTTATATTTATTATAAAAAAGCCTCGTAAAATGTTTCTCTTTGTATAAAGCTTTGTATTCTGAAGTTTCGTAGCAGTCCAAGAACTCCTGGGCTCCTTGATGAGCTTAACATCAACTTTATATACTAATTCACTTAGGTAGCTACTGGCTCACCAAATGTTTAACTCATCATAATTTACTTCTGTGGCTTATAGTTAGCTCATGTATCTAGGTTTTTTTTTTTTTTTTTTTTTTTTTTTTTTTTTTTTTTTTTTTTTTTTTTCCAGACATTTTAAGTATTAAGGGGGCTCCTACAACTACTGCTGAGGTCAAAGACAAACAAAAAATAAAGTTTTGTTTTTTAATAAACAAATGTGTCTGAAAATCGTTATGATATTTTTAATAACGTATTAAGTGGGAAAAATGATATTTATGTGTGTAGTTTAACTTTGTACGAAAAATTAATTATTGTTTTGACCAGTCTAGTGCATACGAGGGTACACCACCAGACCAGACCACCTGTGTTGGTGTAGTATAGCGATGTAATGTATAGGTATATGGTATATATATATGTCGTGAACAAGTACGTCTGCTACCCACGTGACCTCCTGACCTCCCGGACACTATTTATTTATTTCCATCACAAATATCTCGCTAAAATGGTCCTTTATCCACAATTTTTAATACAGCATATTACAGAGAAAGACTTTATCTACAAAACGTATATATTCAGTCTGCTGGGACATTTAATTTAGGTTTATTATAAACAAAAACAAATTGTTTTTCACGCTGCCCCATAGGAACACGTGCTAATAGTTACAACTTTGAGCTCGGATTTCTCAAAATTTTGACCCATTCGAAATATAATTTAGACCACCATTAAATTCAGTAGACTTTTATTTACAAGAAATAATATATCTCTGTTTGGGGACTTTCGTGAAGGAGCCCCCTTAAAAGAGTTTCGAGTCAAAGCAACACCCATAAAATGAAGTTAATTAAAACAAAAAAGTAGTACAATCATTTGTACAAGAACTTAGAGTCTGTAATAACATAACATCTGTAATAATATATAGTTTCGCAGTTGACATATACATATTCTATGCAAAGAAAGAAAAACAGAAAAACTATTTCAAATAATAATTTATAATAAGAACGTGAAACAAACTCGATTTTTTAGTGAGATTACGTAAAAAGCATCAGGCTTATTGGGAACAATGGAAAACTTAGGCGTCAATTGATTGCAATTAACAACTTAGTCTTAAGAAAATAAAAGAAAGTTGTCTTGATCTTTGCTATGTGCAATCGATTATTTTTAGTATTCAACTTCCAAACTGATTACTGTTCCTTTTATGGTATATCTCTTGTAGAATGGTTAACGTTTTATCCCTACAGAGCCTTATAGGAAAACTGCAGAAAAACTAGAAGCTGAATCTTGAATCATTACTTTTCTACTTGTACTTCAGTTCCGTACAAACGTGGACTCACTTTTATACCTCAATATGTACAACAATTCACTGTTTTTTTTAATTATTTGACCATAAATACATTGTAAGTATAAGTTACGCACACATTTTTTTCAAACTATTGCAAAATACTCATCTTACTTTGTTATGATCCATTTGTATCTATTTTAGATACAATGATATGATGGGGTATATGCGTTGTGTAGCATTATATTTGGCTATGACTCATCAGAATCATTTTTTTTTTTTATGTTGCAATTGCAAACATAAAAAGCATACGTAAAATAATTTTTCAGCATGATAAATGTATAAATCAGTCATGATCACTGAAGTAGCTTTAATAGCATCAAGCTATAACATGAGATCCTGAGACTTCTGAGGATTGAAGATAATCTCTTGAGGTAAAACGAGACAGCCTAACGTTTTTATAGTACGATAGTATCCTTTCAAATTGTAATGATACAGTAGATGTTTGAGTAATAGTACCATTTTTTCATTTCGATACTTTATTACGGTCAACGTTGCAGTTTTTTACATTACATTTGTAAGGGTAAGACTGCAAAAAAAATTTTCAGTATCATAAATACACCACTTTCTGTTTGGTAGTTTATCCAATAAATAGCCATGAAACATGATGCCCAAGCTTGAGAGCTTTGAAAACTTACTGTTTCAAGTAGAAGTTAATAAGCCAAGCCTACTTTTACTTCAATCTGAGAGTAATTTGAACGCCAGAAATTTGCATGGAATAGAAGGAAAGAAATAGAAAAGGAGGCAGGATTAGCCCATGCTTTTTCTTGAACTTAAAATACGTACTTTTTTACTTTTAATAGTCAGTACAAGTTATAACAGAATAAATAGTACTCACTGCATTTTTAATTTTACTTCTGAACAAAAAGACACTATTTCAATAAAAACTTTTCAAAACAGCAAAATCTTTTTTTCTTTCTTTTTACATATATAATTTGTTTGTAAAACTTTCACTTCTGAGATCTACAACGTTGTTTACTACATAACTTTGCACTTCAAACGAACTACATTCTGAATATTTAAACAAACATTTGAATTTTTAATTCGACCTTATACGAAATAAGTACTATAGATCTCATGTGCTCATGGGAGCTGTTGATAGATCGTTAAAGAAATAGCCTCCGAAATGATTAATTTTTTTTTACAATGTATGTTCATGTGCTCACTATAGTTATCGAAATAATTTTTAAAACTATGTATATATATATATACACATACTTTTTTTGTAGACGGCATATATTGCGTAAATTTATTATATTAAAATAATTGTATTGCGTATACTCCCTCACCATTTAAATAATATTTCATTACATTTTTGTCATTAGAGTTAATGGTACAAACGCATTCCTTGTGTATCTTGTAAACTAATGTAATCAAAGCATGAAAAGTTGTAATAATTTTATGTTTAGTGTAGATTATTTTATTTCTCGATTTGTAAAAAAATATGATACAAATGATTAAGTAACAAAATAATTTTGCTGACTTCATTAAAAACGTTTGAGAAAAATGTATTTTGTAAATTATTCTATGATGCCTTAAGATTATGTAAATATTCATATAAATGAGCTCAAGATTGTCTAGAATTTTTTGTAGGAAAATACATGTGGAACTTAATTATAATAATCAAAGTTCTACATGAAATTCCAGCATTTTTGGATCGAAATAGTAACTGCTACTCTAATTTTTAGCTAGAAGTTGTACAGATGTTACATGAATATCTCATTTGAATAAAAATAGTGGTTTTCGTCACACAAACATCATCACCACCGCGTATTATTTGGCCCATGGAAACAGCGAAGCAAGTGATCCTGTTTGAATGGGAGATGGGGGAACTTGGTTTGATAGCGTTTACGTAGAGAAATTATATTTTTATTATCGAGGGTGCAGTAAACGATGAAATGTCACGAAAAACGCTCCAAGGTAGAAAAAAAATTTTTTTTTCAATACTATGTACACATCTATAGCAAACTTATCAAATCTTTGAAGTCGAACGAGAGTTTTTACACTATCTAACATTAATGTTTTAAATAATTAAACGGATTTCTTAAATAACTTCACTCATTCATAAAAGCTCATGAGAGAAGATGAAAAACTTTCTTCGTTAATTAAATAAGCTATCAAAAAATTTTACCACATTGCGCCGAAACAGGGCACTTTCGTTCCGTTTCGCGAGACGAAAATTCCTTCTCCCGGCGCAGGATTGTTGACGTGAACAATAATGAACGCTTCTCGTTCGGAGATTAAGAAATGCATTAGATTTTAAATGTTTGAAAAAAATATGTTCTAAAATAAGCCATGACGTTAGAAATTAGTATTCTTTTTTAACTATGGGTGCAAAGTAAAACTAACGAACCTCAAGAGCGTAGTTCATACGTGATTGTGATTGAGTTGGGAGCGATCTATTTTTTGCTGAGCGTGTAAAATACTGTAAGCCTTTTGCGTCCAAGGTACAAAAAAAATTTTTCTGCTACACAAATTCCAGCTAACATTTTTAGTACTTTTATTTTAATTTATGATAATAGTAGTAGAAAAAATTTTCATCAAAATTCATGTCCATCTTGCATTATAATCTCAAAATGTTGATCACTATATATTATGTTAATTTTTTTCATGTTAAGGAATCCAAAGAGAGCTGACTGCAACTTGGACCGACAGAAAATTATTGAAACGTCTGTAGTACGATTAAGTCTGTACATATACATCAGCTGTTAATTAATATTTAAAATTTAAGTTATTGAGCAAATAATCATCACTTCTAAAATTTTAATCGAATTTCAATCGTATACAAGTTACTTAACCATGACAGTTTGTTAATACTTCGGTCCATAATTTTATGTAGTATTTGGTATTTCTTTTTCAAATGTAAAAAAGTTGAAAACTTTCATTGATCATTTTTTGAAATAAATTAAGTGCAATAAGATGGGCTCTTCTAAAGAAGCTTTTATTCACCATGATTCTCATGAACTGCGTATCTGTGTTCATAGTCAGGTACGAAAATCGTAAGTAACGTGACCTCCAATTTGGATTAAATATACTGAGACTAGACTTAGCAACTTTATCGATGAAAATTGTTGTGAATTATTAATAATAAGTAGTTTTTCGATAGCCATACAAGTACATACTGAGTGACCCAATTTTTTGAATCAAAGAAAATGTCTTTACCCTCGTTCCGTTAAATATTTTCTTTTAATTCAAACAAATTTAGTCGATCCAAAAAAACATTTCGTACAACTAAATGAGAAATTCGTTATTAAAAAAAGAAAATTTTAATTTAACAAAACATTATTTTTAATTAACTTATATTTTTTTACACATGAGAAAATATGTAACGGAATGAGGGTAAAGAAATTTTCTTTGATTCAAAGAATTGGGTCGCTCAGTACACTGAGCTTATTTTTCCGCTTCTATTGCTCTTAGAGGCATTTTACAACCATCAATTTCTTCGTCATTAAATTTACTACAGATCAGACACACTTGGAAATCCATTATTTATTGTTAGCAATACAATAATGGCGAGAAAAAGCGAGAAAAAATGTTGTTTACCCAAACCTTTTGATCAATCTTGAAAAAAAAAATATCATTGTATTTGATGTTAATAATGATAACAAACAAAAAGAAATGGATTTTTATACATTCGACGTTTCCTCACAATAAATAAACAAATGTTAATATCTCACTCAGTTTTGCATATTTTTTTTCAACCAACAGCATGAAATTTGTGATAAAAAAATACGCACACAAATTAAAAAAAAAAATTCTCTATTTTACTCTGAAGCCGACAATGTTAAATAACTATTACTGTCATTTAATCCAACCTTCAATTTGGAACTGAAGGCTGTGGAATTTATAGCCTCACACCTCTTTACAGGCTGCAGGGCCAGCAAACAGTATAACTATTTATCTGTTTAGTATTTAAAAAAGATATAAGAGAGAAACAGAGAATGAATGTGAGTGAGAAAATATTGGGGAATATTAAATCAATTCACCTTATTTTTTTCCTAGCTTGTAGATTATGTATACCTCTTCAACAAATTAATTTATACTTTTATTTTTATATATATCTTTATGCAGATTTTACTGCAAACACTATTGGGCACGTATAATGAACTGGTTATTGGCACCTCTGACAAAAAAAATAACTAGTCCATACTCGATGAGCAGTGGAAAGCTACTATAACTGAAACGCCACGAGAAAAAATACACCTTGTGCGAAGCTTTAGTAAAAACGTCTTTATCTTACATGCTGTGGGGCCAGTTCTTGCTGACTCCATGTATTTAAGCTTTGTGGCTCGTTTCAGTTGTCACTTGATACTTCCGAGAGCCACGAAGTACACAGTCAGCTTTGTTAGGTGACAACTTTCGTTAAGTTTGACTCTTTCAAGAGTCTCAAAATTTTATCATTGAGGGAACCTATATAACATAAAATAGAATAAAATAAAAAATTGATTTATTTACGCAAGTTGTCATTTAACGGACTGACATTTAAATTTTTAATTGCGAAAAAATGTGTGTATCATCTTTGTGTATATCTACATCACACTCCCAGAGTACTTAATAAATTTTGTTGAAAGGAAAGCTAAAAAAATCAAGAAAGTCGCATTGTAACGGCTGGGGGCAGCTCTGCACTCCCGTCTGTAGGGGAACCTGGGGCTGTATGGGCTACTGGGTTAAATCCTTCTGATTATTTAAAAAATTACACCACCCATAGTATTGATTTTTTTTCTGTTGCATATTATCATAAGTAGTTAATAAGCCTTTGAGATTTGTTCATTAAATGCTGCAAACAAATGTTATTTTTGAATAAAAATTTAAAGTACAAAAAAAAAATTTCACAAGCTTTAAACAGAAATACGAGTATTAAAAATTGTTTTTTCATTTGTAAGACTTAATAACAGTGAAGCAACTACACTTTGATACAATGCTTTATAAAAATATATATTCACAGTTTGAAATATACTCTCTAATATTTAAGAAATATTGGTTGAGAGGGATGTATAGGTCAATCAAATGAGGCTAAATGGGACGAAACAAGCATAAAAGTAGACGATTTCTATCTATTTCTCCGACGGACACTTGCTCTGATATTCCGTGTTGTGGTGCGCTAAGGTTTATTAATTAAAAACAAAGTGATCGTCAGGTCATACAAAAGAAAAACAAATCGGCAGTCCTGGTTTGCTGAGGCGTTGCAAAAAGTAGTAAGTGCAATTTCAGCTGGGGAGACATACTGACGTGTAAAAAAATATACATATAAATACATATATATTTATATACCTTGTAAAACGTTAAGGAGAAAAGCTTGAACTATTGAAGAAAGAACTAATAAAAAAAATTCGTGAAGTTGTGTATAAACCAGGTTCGCATGTTGTAGTGATATTCGTTATGTGATATCTTATGAACAGACTTTCCCATCATTTAGTTCAACTGAGAGTTTGAGGTTAAACAACAACAAATTTGGATTTTTTTATCAGGATTAGGTCATAAAGCCGTAAAGTGTTTAGGAGATTATCTGTAATTATAAAAAAACAAACATAATTCGGGACAAACTTTCTCGTAATGAAAATGCTTACATAAAAAAAAAAAATTACTATT
This sequence comes from Copidosoma floridanum, assembly GCF_036245765.1. NCBI lineage: Eukaryota > Metazoa > Arthropoda > Insecta > Hymenoptera > Encyrtidae > Copidosoma > Copidosoma floridanum. The sequence goes on along the minus strand of NW_028321878.1, from coordinate 21,843,330 downwards.
ATTATATATTTGTTTCAGAATATTTTGTTAACATTCATTTTTTATTATTTCATCCTGAAAACCTTTTCCTTGGCAAAATAAGACATAAATAACAATTTATAATCACAACTCAAGGCTGCCATACGAAATACATTGGCTAATTCAGCCCAATGCAAGAACCAAACATCCCCATACCTGGAGCTGTACAAAACGTTTGACTTCTTATCCTTTTATCTTATTTCGGAATTTATAGTATATATTTAAAAAAAAAAATTATTGAAAAAAAGTGACCCCTACAGTGTCAGATGGTTCCCCTACCCCTCTCTTACGACTAGGAGGTGGACCGATTGTAGTAGATAGGGCAAAACACGGGCTATGGCTGACGTTGAAATTTAAATAAGTCGTACATAATCATATAGTCATAAACTTAATTTATGTTATTAAGCGTTTGTTAAGTTATTTATAAACATTTTATTCTTTAGTTACGTTTTTTTTCTTCACTGAGTATATTTTGATTGTATTACATGAGAAAAAAATTGATACTGTGAAAAGAAATATTTTTATTTTTCTAATACAACGGGCTAATAACGCAGTGCTAATAACGCAGATCATAAAAAGTGCGTCTAACATATCTTAATATCGATGTTCTTTCTATTTGTCAATAAAGTATCATAAAAGTTGTTTGAGTTTTCGAAAGATTCAAGATCGTTATTCGTTTGCAAGTTTTAGGAAGGTTTTATGAGCTTTGTACTGTAGAAGAGCGGAAAGGCAAGAAACTATAAAACTCTTCAAACCAGATGGTAAGTAGAAGGCCAGAAGGGCCGTGGCTCAAGTAAGAAAATCTTTTCACTCTAAATATTCATCATTGTCAAAGCAGCTGTAGTATCGCAGATCACTTGAAGTGCGTCTTACATACGTATAGTACTATAAATGTATTGATAGCAATCGCCAGCAGCGTTAGTTTACCATATTCTTATTTATTTATTTCAATTTTACTGTTTCTGAACCCTAAATTGCAGAGATATAATCTGTATATTTAATGAAAATCGCATTTTAATGAGTATTCGCATTACCAATTTTTTTATAATTTTGTTTGAATCCATCATGGCAGTTTTTTGTGTTTTAAAATTTATAGTATTATAATAAAACACATATTTTAACGATTCGATTTATTGTAAACAAGCTGTTGCACACAATTAAATAAAATATCAACAAAATAAATACCAGATGTATTATACTTCATGAACAGAGCTGTTTTTCAAATTTCTTGAAAAATCTTTTAAGACGTAAAAAGACTGCACATGTTCCAGAAAGAAGCTTTTGTTCGGTTTTCTGCCACTTTTCTTCTCTTTCTCGTATTCGTATCACCCGTGTAGTATATATTATCCTGTATATGCATTTGAGTTGCTATGGTTAAGGTATCCGCTAGTCCTTCATATATAAGTGATGGAACACAGATCATGCCATTAACAAGAAAAGCGCTTTTATCTTTTAGCCGTCTATGCATGCCCACTTGACAATATTTTTACCAATTTTTATTTCAAGGGCACATTTGAGAATTGCTACGAAAAATCTGTTTTTTTGGTGTAAAATTTTTGTAGTAAGCAGACCTCTGGAAATACATTTTTTTCATTCCACGTACTTAGTCCTCAGAATAACAAAATTCTTTGAACAAGCAATCCACGTTTCGGCACATACTTATTTCGGTTTTTTTAATTTTGTTTTTATTTTTCGATATTCAATTTTAAAATAAATTTCACGATTTTTTTGACTTACTTAAAGCTGCTTCAAAAAAACATAGAGCTTTTTTTATTTTCAAGTGAACACGTACCTACTGTAAGCAGAAGAGATATAAGGGAATAATTCCGACAAGCCACATAGTATCAACCCTTTACGACACGTAGTTTTTCCATTACTAGTTTTTTTAAATAAAGTAAATCGTTTTTTTAATATATTAAATTGTTAAACACAGATTATATATTAGATTCTATTTAATATGTTTTACCGAAAATTCTCCTAAAAATACTGCTCTATAGTTTCTTTTCAGTTAAAACTTCAGGATTTTAAATATCTTAACACAAAAATAGAAATAAATTCTTACGAGTTTTAAATAAATTCCTCAACATAAAGTGATAATTACTTCTCAACTCTTATATATTAGAACAATAACGTAAGTGATGATTTTATTTTCAACGATCATACAAAATAGGCACTAAACTTATATCTAGTACTAAACTAAATCTAGTACCATAAAAAATATTCTTGGAAAATTTATTTTTCATTAAAAAGTTTAAATTCTTTGCTCTTTGTACGAATCCATTTGAATGTTTTTTCTGTGATCAACAAAAAAATTTACTCAACAAGTTCCAAGTGAAAATTTGTTGCATGAATACAGTTAATATAAACGGACCTGTAGGATCATATATTCCTTTTATCACTAGAGTATTATAAAAATTACGCGAGTTTTTTTTTTGGAAGGTTTTCGAAAGGTTTTATGGTTTTTCTAGTGTAGAAAGGAAGAAGGGTGGAAACGTATGTAACTGTAAAACACTTTGAACCAGGTGGCAAGCAGAAGGCGAAAAGGCCATGACTATAATGAGACAAAAAATTTTACTAGTAGGGGTGAAGACAAAAGTTATTTTTCTCGAATTCCATAAGCTTAAGAACTCAGGACATCGAGAAAAACAACTTTCTCTTACTTTGATGAGAGTAGAAAGTTAATACAAAAACTTTCTTATTCAAAAACATGAACAAAGAAATTCTTTCACATCTGAAAAGAGATTTGAAGATGGTATGAAATTTTTTTTCCGAGTAAAAATTTTTTTCATTATTTCGGCAAATTCCACCAGAATAAAATTTATTATTATTACATTAAAGTACTTAAATTATTTGAATTTTTCACAATTAATTTGAAAGTTCTAATTAAAAAATTTATGGAAAAATTTTTCTTTATTTCACGAAAAATAAAAAGAATTTCATTTACTGAGACGCTAAATTTTTTTTTGTTTCATTACCCTAACTTCTAATATCTGAAACTAGAACTCTGTGCCGTAATTATCTATTTGGGTGTATGTATGTGTAAATTTTTTTAAATATTTTTGCTATTTTACTACACTGAGACAAAAAAAATCAAAATTTTAAAAAATTTCAGCAAAAATTACCACCCTACGCAGTAAATCTTATGCAAGCTGGTAAAAAAGGAGAAATTTATTATTTTTAACAGTAAAAACGATTGCCTTAACAGTTAAAATTATAGTTTAAATAGTAAAAATTATGGTTAGAACAGAAAAAATTACTATGCCGGAGAAATTAGTATTTGGAAATTACTAGAGGTATCTGTAATGGATACCGCAGAAAAAAATCATTCAAACTGCGTTAAAAGAAACTTATGTTTTCTTACAAAAACTATCACTAAATTTCGTAGTCGCAATTTCATGTCTTTATTTTGGAGCATAGTGAAACTTGCCTGGTACTCTATAATAAGTGAATGCTATTTTTTATCTGAAAGGGGCAGCAGATGCACCATAGCTATTAAAATGAAGAGCAAAAGTAATGTACAGTGAAATGGAAAAAAAGGTTTTTTAAATAATATAAACTTGATGTACCGGGAGTAAGTATAGCATCAGGGTCAGTTGACGATCACACGAATTGTGAAATAACAGAGTAAGTTGGTTCAATCTCAATAGCAGAAATAAATAATGATTACGTACTAAATTAACTACGTATAATTATTAGAGGCAAGTAGTAAGTTTCAAGATTTTTTTGAAAAATATTTTTGATAACTTCTTTTCTTAAAAATTGCTTATAACTTTTTTTTTTATGTAGGAAGACACTTTAGACTAACATCTTATTTTAAACTAAATTTTATATAACTAAAGTAAGGTGGCACTATTGCTTGGGAGAAACCCAAGACAATGTTTGACTTGTTTAGGATAATTACTTCAAGAAACTGTACTTTATAAATATTAAAAATTGTTGTCCTAACATAATTTTTACTGTTTACACAGTAAGAATTTTGTATCATAATACAATTTCTTATAATGTCAATAAATTCTTGCTTTCCTCAAAAATAAAGTTATTTTTGTTTTTTAAAAATTTTAGAACTTGTGATGCATAGCTACAACTATCACTTTAATGTAAAAAAAATTTCATTCTTCAAAAAGTTGTGCGTGAAACGTCACATTAGCTCTTTCTCAACTACTTCTAAGTATTGGTGACGTGATAACTGGCTGAGACAATTTTAAATTTACTTCATTCGTCGGACAGTCGTAAGAAAGAATCATTTCAATAGCAGAGCCAAGAGAGAGAGAGAGAGAGAGAGAGAGAGAGAGAGAGAGAGAGAGAGAGAGAGCCTTTTTAAGTCTTATGATAAAAGGAGCTCTCTTAGCTTTAATGTCATGGAAGAGACTTTTTTTCAAATTTATTCGAGAAAAAACTATTTCAATACGTTTTTTTTCTTTTAATTTTAAGTTGGATAACCTGATAGAAATATTGTATATGGTAAACAAGAATCAGTACGTGTACCATAGTTTACTTATAATCACTCTAATAATTGTAATTAAATAAGAATCGTAAAACGTCAATCTCTTCAGACTCTTTCGGCAGAAAGTAAAGCGCTAATTGATTGTACACATGATAATTGTAAAAATGAATAACATATGATTGCCAGAAAACATTGGCTTGTGTTTAAAGGTTTCGTCAATTAAAATGATTATGGTACTAATGTTTTTGAATGCAATCCAACGACTGAATCACAACGTCATCAAAAAACGTGACCAAGTAACTGAATGGTTTATCTAAATTTACAATTTACAAAGCTGTGACAATACTTTGAAATCGTTGGGAAATTTGTTCTCCAGATTCTATACATGTATAAATAAATTTTACTCACATAATTGTTATATATTGTTCAGATACTTGGAATTTCAACCTTAGCACTGGTTATTTTCTGATACCACAAAAAATACTGTTTTATACTTTTCGCTCTAAAGTGTTATATTAGAAATGTATTAATTTGTCTTGACCGTTATCACAACAAACTGGGTAATTGGTATAGTTGAAGAGACGCACTATTTCTGACACATTTAGATTCGTATACAATTTTGCCACTTATGTGTAAACTGTACATTTCCAAGAAATTGTTTCTATACGAAGTTGAACTCCACTTTCCCATAATCATAATTTTTATACTAGGCAATTTTTGCTCTTGTTAAACACAAATTGTTGGAGTTATAATGTATTCGAACATTACGAATTATAACTGTTAAATGGATGCTTGGAATGAGATTAAAGAACTGAATATTGATACCTTATGCTCGAACTATATTTTTTAGTGTACAACAATTCAAAGACTTTTCAAATTTTTGTCTATTCTTCGACATTCCGAACTTTATACTTTTTCCCTATCAGCTATACCTTTGCTAAATAAAAAGGTATCACTTATGATAGATTCAATTCGGCCCTTTGAAAAATTTTATGTGAAACTCATGATATTTTAAAAAATAGGCTCTCAGGCGCTTCTGATATGCAGACAAAAAATAGATAAAACTACTAATTCAAATGTTTAATGTGATCTAATGGATGTCTTATGAAAGAAAATATACATGACATAAACAATATTTCTAATGAAATATTTATGATGAAATTTGTATTTGCTTAATAATAAGAGGCCAAACGTATTAATTTAGTACCTGAATACTCGATTGACGTAGTTGTATCTTAGTTTTGAATATTGTTTAGTTTTACGTAATAATTTAAATCAGTAGAGTTGAGAAAAAAAAAAGGTAAGTCCTAAAAATTGTTAGTTAATTTTCAAAAAATACGCGGTTCAACCAATAAATGCGTCCTTCATAAATTTTAGGATTTGCTATTCAAACTAAAATTTTTTTCCGACGCAATAAGTCCAATGTAAGTGAGATAGGAGCTCTAACGTACAGTGAGATTACTTATATCTAAGTCATTTAAGTAATTCATAATTATTGGAATTCAACTTTCGGATGACTATATTTTTACTTACATATTACTAAATTATTACATTTTGCTACTTTATTAATCATCAGTGTACTTTGTTTCTGTAGCCTATGCGGTAGACCACACTTTTTATAGAAGTGAACTTATTTCTTATTCTCATATCATAATCAACTTTTTTGAGACAAAAAAACAATAACTTTCAATGTAACTCTTAAAATTCTTCTATTTATCAAAAATTATTGTTGGTTGGGAGAAAAATTTTTTTTTAAGTATTGAGAGTACAAACACATTAACAGAAAAAAATTTTTTAATTGCTGCGCTAGAACAGAAAAATGGTATTATTGTCTATATATACATGATGTCTGTTGGTACTATAACAAAATATTGACCAGCATGATAAAATTAGGGTGTATAAATGAAAGAAATTTCCTAGCTGATAGGGCGATATCTAATCAAATAAACAAAGGATAAAATATTAGCAGCCTAAGCAAAACAGTACTTGATTTGTGGGTATTAGTATCAACAATGATCATACTTTATCAATAGTTTTAAATATAGTAAAAATATTTTAAGATGTTGAACATTATCAACAAAACAGTCCTCATTTCATCAATTGAGGAATGGATGGAAAAATATTTTGAAAACTGTAAATAAATACACAGAATAAAAATACTTTGGAAATTAGCCAAATCACGAGTTGTACTTTTAACTACCATATTAATTCATTTTTTTTAATCTTTATTGCCCTATCACATGGACTTTGAATATCTCTTATGAAACGTATTATTCAGAAAAAATTTATTTATACAAACTTTTTTATCAAATTTACAAATTTATACATTGAAATAATTTTCCAACAAAATTTAGACAGCCTTTGAAGTACAGCAATAACGATGATCATTTGAATATACAAATCATTGAAGATTCAAAGTAGATTTTATCAGTCTGATTTTATCTTTGAATTGAAAAATTTTTTTTCTGATTGTTATGTTACAATAAGTACTTTTTTTTATCATACCACATACTTTGTTGTACGTAATAGTATTTTTTTCAAGAAAACTAAGATACAACTGAAAACTTCTTATAGTATAAATAAATAGTAGACTTTTATGTAAATAACTTACCGATATTTGAAGCTTTTCTCTTGAATATGTTGATATCCACGTATTTTTTTGAATGTTTTTTCTCTATATTCCGAAAAAATGAGGGCTACTTACTGCCAGTAAATTAGGGATGGGGAAAGACAAAAAAATAGTAAAAGCCGATTTGATACTCCTTGTTATTTTTCTACCCGAGCAAGGTAAGATAGTGATGATAGTCTGGAGCGTCTTCGTGGCTTGACAGTTGTAGAAACTTAGATATCAAAGATGTCATTTGAGACAAAAAGTCGTCTGAGTCATACAATCTGTTACCACAGTAAAATAAAGATTTAAAATTAAGCTTTTTTCGAAAATTCACGTAAGATAATTTGTGGTATAATCGAACATTCTTAAACACATTTTTTTAACTGTTAGTATTGTAGTAAGATAACCACGGTCGTTTTTTAGGATAGAACTTATAAATACAGCCGTGATGTACAGTGCAAATTCATTCACGGAGCACTGGTCGGTTTTTCAACTTTCTATTTTTATAAAACTTTATTACAGACATAAATTTAAACACGCTTATTACGATTTATAATTCAAGTGTACACAATTTGAAAAGAGAAAGATATTTATACCACATTTATTCTTTAACAATTACAAGAAAAGAAGAAAGACGGCACAAATAATACCTACATATTATGTATTTACACTGCTGCATAGTATGTTTTTACCAAACAAATACTTGTATACCGATATCAGATGATATTACTTTAAGTTCCATGGTCACTGTCATTATGTATGATTATGTTTCACTAAAAAAAAAAGTAACAGACTTTTGACGTCATAATATTTAAAATACTTCGAGTATGTATGAATTAAATGCAAAAATAAGCAAATGAAATAATCTCGACTGTCCTGCCATTATCCATAAGTCCTACTTCAAGAAACGACATCAACGTTACAATCGAAACTGGCTATTCGTTGGTGTTGCCGAGACCATGACTTCCTTCGAACTGAACTGAAAATGCACCATCCAGTTTTGGCAAACACTCTAGTGAGTGAAGAGAGCAGTTGGGAAAAATTATCCTTCAAGCGTTTTATGATCTCATAGCTCAGATAAGGGTCGGCTCGAGTAAAAGTATAGAGAACACAGGATCTGAAAATTGTAAACAGCGGAAAAAAACGAATAAAAAAGTTAGTTGTGGACGACAAGTAAGGGTGTTAAGATTTTCATTGTTGTATTTGTTTGATTTATTATTGTTTATAGCATTTGAAGAAAAAAAAAAAAACAACTAAGTGCATATTTAAAAATTGTACAACAGAAAAATAATTACATTAAAGGTTTTGAAAGTTTGCGAATCATCTTTTTTTAACTACATTAAAAGTTTATATATTTTTAGGAATCATTTGATAAAAAAATTGAAGTTTCTCTTTGTTTTCCATTACATTAAATTAACAGGAAAGAAGTTGTCCGAGCCGAAATCGTAAATTTTTTTTATTATTGCCAAACATTTTAAAAAATTTACAGTAAATACTATACGTTTGCTACTTTAAGTCAATTGCATCAACTATGACAGGTTCTTACGAGAAAATATATGTAGGATACAAAAAACTTTTTGGTTATTGATGGATTTTTTGCAAAATAATTAAGAGACTTTTTTCTCTTTCAAAAAAATTTAAAAGAAAGAAACGATTTCCTAATCGTGGTATTTGTCATAAAAATAGTGTTGAATACAAATAGTAGTAATATGAAATGGTTTTAATTAGTTCATTTGGAGGATACGTGTAAAAGAATTTTAGTAACTGATTGGTCTTTCTATGCATCTCATGTTGCACATGGTATCACACCTTATTCCCCAGATTTATGTGAACTATACCTACTTAGTATGAATGTAAATAAGGTAAAAGTGCCATGTTTTTGTGGCAGTGAAGTAAAAAAAATAACAGTTACAAAAAATTATTAACAGCGAAAATGTTTGAATGCAAATAAAAATTACGATTATTTTCAGATACGTTATACATAGAATTTTTTCAACTCTGATTTTAGCATAGGTTAAATTGTCGTGCGAAATTTATTTTTTTCAACATTTTTCTCTATTTATTAAAAACTGAGCTCTTATGTCAAAGAATAAATACCAGACTAATTTGTTTCGTTTTTAAAATGTGTGTAATTGAGCAGTAAGTTTTCATATTTTAAAAAATTTCCTTTCATTTTATAGCTTAGGTTTTGATACACAGAAATTATCCATAATCTCCACAATATACGTTACGGAGTATAGATTAGATTTATTATAGAAAAATCTGTATCGGACTAAACTGTACTGTTATCGAGATATTTTAAATTAAAACGTTATTATTTAAGTAGTTTTGGATTTCCCGGTTGTTTTTCAATAATACACAGAAATCATTTATAATCTTGTCAAATTACTTATTCTTCAAGCTCGATTGTTAAAAAAGATTGACAAGTCTATTTTGATTATTTTGGAGATATTTAAAATGTAACCGCATAAACTAATGTATTTCAAGATTCCCTATCATTTCTAAGGTGAGGATTTGATACACTGGAATTGTATACAATCCTTTTAGTTATAATAGCATCATGTTATAAATGAATTTATTCGATTTTTTAGTTTTATCATCAAGATATTGTAAGCTTTTAATCAAACAATAAGTTTTTAAGTTTTTTAAAGAGATATCATAATTTCATTAATTAGGTTTTTGTAAAATAAAGTATGAAATTCTTTCCTATGTGACGCTTCATGCCCTAAAAAATGAATTGAAGATTCGAAAGCCCATAGTACGAAGTACAATACCAACTGTCACGGCCAGTGAAGCCAGCGCCCGTGTGTTGTCACATACCGGCGTACAACTGACGACACAATAGAGTGCATCTTAATACAGCCGGTCGTGGCTGAGCGGTCAGCGCAAAGTTTCGCGAATCCTTAGTTGGCGGGTTCGAGCCCCTGCTCTGCCTTTTTGGCGGAGCATTTCACTACAATAATAAAAACGCATTTTTGAAAACTTTGCAATATTGTTTTCTGCGTTAAAATATACATTAAGTAACAAATATACTTTGAATTTTGAATTAAAGTTATTATTTAAAATGAGCCAAATAATTAGGTAAAGTTTTTTGTTTGTTGAAAAAACGTTTTTAATTTTTTAACAACATTTGTTGGTATGATTATTTCCACCGCTCAAGACTCTTAGGACTCGAGATGTTGCTTTAATATATAATTAGATTAGTAAAATACACCACCGTATACCTTATAAAGGATGTAAAGGAGAGTTTGTTTTACTGAGCATTCGTACTGTCATTATAGTACAAGGGCTTAATATACTATCCTCTCTCAGATCTCTCACACCTGCACACTTGCTCATTCTCAGACCGCATATGTATGCATGTGTAAAACTAGATAAAAATCAATAACGTTCGAGAACAAACGTTTAATTTTTTTTAATGACAATGACCAGGATGTGATTGAACATAAAACTACAAACTGAGGTCGTACCATCTAAATGAAGATTCTCACTATGAGCAAGTAAATTATATGTACCTATATATCTATTAGATTACGAATTTGAAGGTAAGTCTTCTATAATTATTGAAATTTAAAGGAAGAGAAAAAACTCTCAAAAACTATGTTCCTATCAGAGAACATTAGTGGCCCTGAAATATTAGGGCCAGGCTGGAACCTGGCGAGTTAATGTTTCTCTGATAAAAAACAAGAACTCGGTATCTTTATTTTCTATTGGAGAACATTAGTGGCCCTGAAATATCAGGGCCAGGCTGAAACTTGGCGAGTTAATGTTTCTCTGATAAAAATAAGGAATTGGGTATCGATTATTTATGTGTTTGACTGCGTAATGTTATACATCAGACCTTACTAGGACAAAAAATACGTTCTAGTTTTTTTTTATATCAGAGAACATTAGTGGCCCTGAAATATCAGGGCCAGGCTAGAACCTGGCAAGTTAATGTTTCTTTGATAAAAAACAAGAACTAGATATCTTTTTTTTCTATTAGAGAACATTAGTGGCGCTGAAATTTTGGGGTCAGGATGGAATCTGGCAAGTTAATGTTTCTCTAATGAAAAAAAAAAAAAAAACTCGGCGTCGATTATTGATGTGTTTCATTGTTATTTATGTGTTTCACTGTTAATTTTGCATGAGATTTTACAAGGGAAAAAAAATGCGTTATAGTTCTTTCTTTTATATCGGAGAACATTAGTGGCCCTGAAATATCAGGGCCAGGCCGGAACCTGGCAAGTTAATGTTTCTCTGATAAAAAAAAAAAAAAAAAAAAAGAATTTGTTGTTGACTACCAATGTGTCTCGCTGCACGACATTACATGAAAAATTACAAAGATAAAATCTTACAGCAATTATTTATGTAAAAGGACAATTAATTTATTTCTTAAATGAACTAGAATACCTCACTAGTTTTTTTACTCTAATTGAAGAGCATAACTGACCCTGAATCTCCTGCGCCAGGCAAAATACTGCGACTCCTCATGTCTCTGATGAAAAAAAAAAAAAAAAAAAAAAAAAATGGCATCAATGCATAACGTTTAATAAGACGTTACTCTAAAGTGTAACTATATTTATAAATACTTCTAAACATAATAAAGTAATAGTATTAAGTAGAAAAGAATCTTATATGTCTGACGTAATGTATCATCCCATTAAAAAAACCTTTAAATGGTAAAACCTTGACAAGTAGGAGCGCTTTGTCGTCAGCGTTTAAGTGTGTAACTGAATTATTAAAATCAATGCTTAATATTTCACTGAATATTTAATTCAAATAAGAAAATAGAAAGTTATAAAATCCACATTGACTTACTATCTAATGTTGTTTCTCCTTAAATTGTGCATCATGTGACTATTTTAAGTTTTTGTCCATTTATAAGGAAAATATTTCATTAACTAAAACTAAAAAAAAAAATATTTGTTTATTCATATACATCACCATTGTACAATAGCAAAAGTTACATTAGCATATTCTTCTTAATGAATAATTACGTGCATACTTGGAAGACCCGTTAGTAAAAAATCGTTTGTTAAAAAAAATAACTATTACCATATCTTAAATATAAAAAAAAATTTCTCAACATTTGTAAATTATAATTTTTTAATTCCCCGAAACTTAATAAAACTTTTGTTTACAGGCAATCATTTAAATGTGTTCTTTTGTCATCTGTTATAAGTTGTTATAGCGATCTCAAGAATGCACGTAATTATTATTAAGAAGAATATGCTGGTGTAACTTTTGCTATGGTACGATGGTTATTTATCTAAATAAGCAAAAAGTCTTTCTTAGCTTTAGTAAATAAATAATATACGTTCTTAATGGATAAAAATTTAAAAATATTAACATCATGCACGTTTTATAAGCAAACTACACTTGCCAGTAAATTTATATAGATTTTATAATTTTTTATTTGCCAATTTAAATTGAATGTTCAGTGGAATATTTAACATTGATTACAGTTATCCAGTTACACTTTTAATTTCTGACGATAAAACACTCCTTCTTGCCAAGGCTTTACCTTTTTAAAAGTCTTTTTTTATCGAATTTCAATAAATTTTATATAATGGAAAATATTTTCTTTAACTATTTGTTGTTCCAAAATGATAATTATACAAAATTTAAAAAAATGTATTATGTGGAATTTTAAATCCTGTTTTAAATTCATGACAACAATATTTAAATTACAAAATTAATACATATTAAAAATAAGTTAAACTATAAATTTTGAAATCAGTTGACATACAGATAGCCAGCACAAGTTATTTCAACGAACAATCTCTATCTTATATTCTGCTATAGTTAAATAAAATTAAAACTTGATACAATTACTGTATTTCATAAAGCACATTGGTTTTTAAAGGTATTTAAAAAAATGTTTAAGTTATAACATTATTTTTTCACTTACGTATTATCCACAAGCTGAAAGTCACTAAAGAAACGTTTTATCAAAAAGATTCATTAAAAACTAAGAGGAGTTAACATTTCTATTTCTGCTGACAGCTATGCAGTATAGCTATTTATATCTCTTTAACTTTTACTCAGTGAGTACGCTCATGATGCATGTGTTTGACAACATATTTACATGTGTGTGTATGTTTATAGTTTAAAAGTAAATCTGACACTAGCGCGATAAAACTAACAAGTACATTGAATGAGAAATGCTTAAATTTACTACTAGCAAGTCATGTCAATAATTTTTTACTTATATAAGAAATTAAAATATTAAAATTTGTATCAGTAATACTAACACCAATTTATATATTTAGAGTGTCAATTATACCTTCGACGTCATCAGGTTCAAAAATTGTGGCCATGTCAACATAAAATGTGTGTACCATGTGTATTCTCCAACTAAGGAAGCCTTTGTGTCCATATTGCAGACAAAAAATAGAATAATATTTACCAAAACACCTCATGCAAGAATTACAAGATAGAGAGTTAACAGATGAAGAGATGTTAATAGGGATGGATGACAACTCTGGTGACCCTGTATATCATTCAGATAATGATAGTGATGATAATATTGATTACGCTAGATTCCTGTATATGAATGAAGATTAATAAAAAGAATTAATAAAAAATTTGCAATATGTACAAAAAATTTAATGGTCAATGTGAATTAACATATGAATTATCATCGTTATTTATATAAATTATAAGGTATATAAAATACGATAGTCATGAAATAAATTCTAAGAAAATCAAATACTCGACACATATGATAAAAAAAAATGTCGATAATCATGAGATCTTAATGAATATTATAGAAAATGTAAGTAACACATAATACTTATTTGATAATTAAATAGCCTTTGAAAAGCTATACGTTTTAATATTTATAGTAATAATCTTAAAAAAATAGTAAGGCAGACAAGTCAATAGGTTAGTTTACAGTAAGCTCGTCAAAACCACGTATTAAAGAAAGATTGGATAAAACAGAAATATGTTAATCATTTGCCTGAAACTGTAGGCAAATTTTACTATAATTCTGATGGATCTAAAAAAATATTTATCTTTTATAATATTAGTTAACTGTAAATGTGCACTAACAGTTTAACTTATAACCACCTATCTACATACATTCCAATTAGTCTAGAAGATGTATCGCCTCTATTTGTCCCTAATAGTATGTTTAAAGAACGTTCAAACAATACAGAGTATACATATTAATAAAAAACATAAGAATACAAATACACTTACTTGTAGTTGTTTCTCTTTACCTTCACGAAAAGTAAAAAATCAGCTAAGTCCTGCCTTTTTTGGTCACACTAAATTACATATTCGCAACTTCCAATTACAACTGTAGACGACCATTCAACGGCTCGGCTAGCACGAAACTAAAACCAGTGTTCTACTAAGTCTTACAATATCTTGAGAGTGATAAAATGATGCACTTACGATGGGGACAAATTCGGGTAGGCACGCACAGATATATTGCAAAATGTGCACGATGATTGTACACCTTTTAGACCAAAACCATATGTACAATTATTTTACACTTATTTGTGTACAGCAAAAATATTAAATTCTATCAGTATGTGCACAATATATGTGCACTAACATGAATACGTGCACATCATTAATTAAAAAAATGTGCACAAAAAAATGGTGTACGTAAACGAGAAATAGAGAGTTTGCGTGCATAATATTTTGTTCACAGTTGTCTGCAGATGATAATTACTAATGTATGAAAAAATATATTGTGCATAAAAGATGTGCATGAAAATACTCGTACATGATTAATTAATTTTTTTTTTAAATAAAAACTATCGGTGCACAAGAATCTGCATAAAAAAAGCGTTGCGAAAAAATAAAATGAATAATAAATTGTAGTGCACAATCTTTTATTTACAATATCAGTGAAAATATGTATGGTGCATGAAAAAATGTACATGAAATGTTTGTGCATGATATATTTATTACTGTTAAGAATAAAAATTATCAGTGCATAAAAAAATGTGCGTAAAAAGAACGGTGCGCAAAATTAAAATAAATATTAAAATATAGTGCACAATATTTTGTTAACAATTGTAAGCGATAGCATTTGGTGCATAAGAAAAATTTGCATAAAGTATTTTGCGATCATTATTCAACTATTTGTGAATAATATTTTGTGTGCAATAACTTGTGCATAATTAAAATGTGCACAATCCTTATGTGCACTGGACATGGTAGTCCTCAAAACTTAATACCTTTGAAAATTATGCAACAAAAATCTGAACAGTAATGAAAAACAGATCTTATATATCAAGATTACTTCCTTGATTAGCAGATGAAGCTTTTATAAATAAAAGCTACTATTATAAATAAAAGCTACTCAGCTAAACTTCATTATTGGTCTAAATTATTATGGCAAGATATTTACATACGCTATAATTAAACGTTTGGTCAGAATCAACATTATGTAATTGACATTGAAAATACATTTTTAATAATACAATAAGTATAGCTGCTATACATAAAATTTTTTTACAACAAAAGACGGAAGATAAATGTTTAAGGAGTTTTGTGTAAGTTTTCTTGTGCCTTCAAAGATTATGATTATTACATAGATAGATAAAAATATTGATCAAAAAAGCTTAACTATATCTTAAAAAAAAAAAAAAAAAAAAAAAAAAACACTAAAAATTAATGAAAATTATGTATAAGGATTTTTTCTCTCTTACGTTGGATGTTAATAATTTCTTGGGAGTTTTAAATTTAAGAATTATACTCATATCTTAAGAAATTATTTTATTATTATGAAATTACGAAATGGCCGTGCTAACGATAAGTATTAGCTTATGAAATTATTTAATATAATTAGTATTAAAAATATATTTCGACGTATAGGGAAATAGGTGTTTGTAAACATTATTTATAAATTTTAATAAAACATAAATAAAAATAAAATAAACCAGAACGATGAATCACGTTATGAAAAAAAAATTTGCCGACAGTTGGAATCGATCCTTAGATACCAAAACAAGAACAATAGTAGCATAAGCATAGAGATATAAGGATAGAGTGCGCTAATTATACTAATGTACGTAAGAGGGAGCGATACGGTAAAAGAAAGAGATGGTCGCCGAGTGTCCTCTCCATCTGTTTTTAGCTGAGCGCTGTGATTGGCTGCTGCTCAAGGGGGTATTCTGGCCGTCAGCGGCAGTTACTGACATAGGTTATTGCCTCTTGAGCATCAGCCAATCACAGCGCTCGGGTAGAAATAGACAGAGAGGACACTCGGCAACCATCTCTTTCTTTTACCGTATCGCTGTATTCGGCCTCTAGCGCACTCTATCCTTATATTGCTATGAGTATAAGCCCTAACCATGTTAGATATCGGAAGTCCAAGAAAAGATGTTAAAGTCACATATGTTCATCGATAACCTCCGGGGCTTGTCCTACAGTACATAACAATTATGATAAGGAAAAATAATAAACCAGTGGTTATAGCTTAACTGCCATCAAAAAAAAAAAGCTGAAAACTTTTTCAAAATAATACTAGATTTCAAAATAAGTATTAACGTATGGAAAAAATAAAAAAAATGTTTTGATATCAAATTCTGTGCATATAATTATAAAATTCTAATTGGGTATATGGAGCAAGGCGCAAATCCCCACATAACTCGACACAATTTCATGCACAATAGCTTAATAAACTAATCCCAAGCTATTTAACCAAATAACCCAATAACCCAATAAGCAGCCTCATGAGTTTGAATAAATAACAAAATTTATTAATTAACAAAGCAAGTGCCAATCCTCACACAACCCGCGGTGCTTACTGGTCACTTACTTAATTTACTATAAATAAAATAACAACGCAAGCGCCTGTCCCCACACAATCTGAGGCACTTACTGAACGCTTTAATTGTTGATAAAATAAAATAATAAAGCCAGCGCCTATCCCCACACAACATAAGGCGCTTACTTGTCGCTTTGATTATTTATAATGAATAGAATAATGCGAACGCTAATCCCCACATAACCCGGGAAGCTTGCATTGTTTTATTGATTTTAGATGATTATAGTGACCAGTAATCACCCCCGGTTGTGCGGTGGTTAGCACTTGCGTTATTATTTTATTTTATAAGTAATTGAAGCAACCAGTAAGCGCCCCGGGTTGTGTGGGGATATGCGCTTACGTTATTATTTTATTTTATCAACAATTGAAGCGTTCAGTAAGTGCCCCGGGTTGTATGGGGATAGGCGCTTGCGGTATTGTTTTATTAATTATAAATAATTAAAATGACCAGTGAGTGCCCTGGGTTGTGTGGAGATTGGTGCTTGTGTTATTTTATTTTATCAATAATTAAAGCAACCAGTAAGCACCCCAGGTTGTGTGGGTACAGGCGCTTGCATTATTATCTTATTTTATCAATAATTAAAGTAGCCAGTAAGCTCCCTCGGTTGTGTGGGGATAGACCCTTGCGTTATTATTTGATTAATCATGAATAATTAAAACGACCAGAAAGGCCCCGGGTTGTGTGGGGATAGACGCTTGCGTTATTATTTTATTGATAGTAAATTAAGTAAGCAACCAGTAAGCGCTCCGGGTCGTGTGGAGATTGGCACTTGCTTTGTTAATTAATAAATTTTTTTATTCATTCCAACTCATGAGGCTGCTTATTGGCCCATTGGGTTATTGGGTTAAACAGCTTGGGATTAGTTTATTAAGCTATTGTGCATGAAATTGTATCGAGTTATGTGGGAATTTGCGTCTTGCTCCATATAGCCAATTTGAATTTCCCGCAAGTTTGCCAGTCACATTTGAGGACAACCACTGGCTTGCTCCCTCCTCCTATTCAGCTTTTGCATTTTTCTCACTAGGATCTGTAGCTACATATAGGTCCTAGTGACAAAAATGCAAAATCATATTCTCCTCACCCCACACTGCTTCTACGTGTCGCCAAAATGTGCACCTATATTCTCATTTCCACACGAATCCACTTCTCTTCTTGAAGGCGCACGCTCTTTGACTTTGACATAAGTCTCAGTCTCACACTCTCGAAAAATGTGCACCTTGGTTCGACGTCTGGCCGCGGCGGGTCGTCCCGATCAGTGGAAAAAAGTTGTCTCACACCGTAGGCCCGTAGCATTGGCGTTAGCAATCTCTCTAGTCATCTCTGCCACCTATGATCGACGTTATTTAAGTAGCTTGTGATGTAAATAACCTTTTCTTTAAGCATACGACACACTTTTACGTTCGATAATAGTAATAATAAATCGATAGTATTACGTAGTCTTTGCCGACACTAGTAGTATAACTATACGTAGTAATTAACTCTCATTCGCTATCTGCAGGATCCTACATAAAAAGCAAAAATTTTCCGCGAGCGCGGCGCGCTAGTTTAAGGGTGATATATCATAAACAAATCGTAAAAATGCCTCCTTTTTTGCTCAGCCTTTGGAAATCAACAAGTTATGACTTGGCTCACAGTCATAGACTACGGAAGATAGCGCTCTCCATCGTCCATCCTCTGATTTATTCCAGGTTGCGAGAATGTCACCTGGTTAGGCACTAACATGCCAGGTCAATGGAATCCTGGAAAGTATAAGTCCTTGGTTGCTCTAGTTTCCGGTGATTCCAATAAGTAGAGTCCCAATGGGGTAAATAACAAATTTATATCCCAGGAGGTGACATCTGGGTATCTTGAACACACTTAGGATCGCGATTACTTACTTGAAACTACCCTGATCGATCACGAAACAACTACAGATGAGATACTCACCGTAGGTTTTTGGAGGGGGGCACCAAAATAGAGCATCGCAAGCTCCACCTGGAACAGAATTTCAATTCCAACTAACTTCTGAGGGAAAGTCCAATACCTTTATACCCTGCTAGTCGTGTCAAAATTCACGTAGGCCACTTGTTTGTCCTAATTTGTCCTTGAATTTCTTTGATTGAAGCTGTTGTTTTGGAAATCCCTTCAAAGGCCGTAAACTCAAGGCCAAGCTTGTTTCGGTTGAGGTGAGTCATGCTGGTATAGTCACGCAGGCCTCTTGTTTACGTAAAAGACCTGTTATTTTTAAGATCAGGCTTATTTTCGTTTAGGATGAGTCATGCTACTTGTTTACGTGAAGGGTCGGGTATCTTGAAGGCCAAGCTTTTATGCCTGAAACAAAAGAAAATCTATTCCCGATTTCTCGGAAGGCATTTGTATAGTTGGGAAAATTCCTTCTCATTATTATTAATGACCTTTTAATCTTAATTATTGTAATAATTATAATCATTATTATTCTGAGTATTATAGTAAATTAAAAAGTTTAATTTTTCGCGTCACGCCATGAGAGTGCTAGTGTCGCTTATATCTACGGATACGATCATTTCCTAACAATATCACTTTGATGCAATGTAAGGGGTGTTTTTATAATTGTTTTATGAAATATCGCCTTAAACTAGCGTGCCACGCACGTGGAAGACTTTTTCTGTTGGAACGTTTCATAATGCGAAGTCGACCGCGCGTCCCACAAGCGTGTGTTGTGGGCTCTGTATATCTTACACTGTATTCTATGGGTGCAATTTTTTTATGGTAGTCCGTCATTCTGATTCTTCCAGCATGTATATATACATACATTAACGTAGTGAATGAGGACGAGGAATGTATGGTCAGCGTTGGCTGCGATGGTCAAAAGTTTGATGTTGACCGCAACCTTGACGGAGTACCACTTCTATGCTTTGTGTCTGGGGCGGTACTATGTAACTTTGTCGACGACTAAACACCAACTAATTTTTATCTTAAAGACATCTTACGATGTATTTAGGAGGAGAATTGGTTTGTCCAGATCCAGAGGAAAAGTTACGTGGTACCGATCCTGTTGCAATTTTGTAGCAGTATCAAAGTTGACCACTAGGAGGATCGGTATCGAAAAGGCAAAATAGCAGACAAAAAAACAATTGTAACGTAAAAGGTGCACCAAAGTGTAAATACAAACTCTAACATTTCTCACAATAATGTTCACGATAAGTTGTATTACTTATTACTTCACTGGCTTTATTTGTCAAAAACTACGAAAAAAATTTGAAAAATGCACCACATGTCAAATTACTTTAAATAGTAATCCTGGAAACTCTGTTTAACCAGAAGCATTATTAAATAACTTAAAAAATAGGGGAGGACTTATCCATGCAAATATTTTTTTTACAAACTCTTTGATAAAATAGAAAAATTTTTTAGGGGACCAGGTCGGCAACATTGTGCCTAAAACTAGGCTAATAATTTTTTGCCGTAAGGTTGTCTGGAGCTGACATTGATAACACGTAGATGTAGATCAAAACTCACATAAAAATTAGAACACTCCATGCAAACAGCCAACAGATCGCGCTACTGATACGTTTCTGACGTTATATAGAATGTCGCTCTGCGCGTACGGTGAGCACTGCGTACGCGGACACATAAAAGATACCGTCACTGTAGTCCGCATACGCGGATATATCGGACCAACTATCACTGCAGTCCGCGTACGCGGACATTCCTAAACATATCGCGACAGAGCACCACGTACGCGGACACATAAAAGATACCGTCACTGTAGTCCGCGTACGCGGATATATCGGACCAACTATAACTGCAGTCCACGTACGCGGACATTCCTAAACATATCGCGACAGAGCACCACGTACGCGGACGCATAAAAGATACCATCACTGTAGTCCGCGTATGCGGATATATCGGACCTACCATCACTGTTAGCATTAGTTGCATACCGAGGATAAACGTCTACGTATGTCAAAAAATATTCAAATCAGGAAAAGCATTTTATACAATCCGTATATAGACATGTGTGTACACAAATTTTCATCTAAAATCCACGTACGCTGTAACCTGTCATGTACGTGCGCAACTATTTGTCTACTACGGAAAGAAATATTGATCTTATAGTAATGATAACAATCACAATAATGCAATAACAGTGGAAACATAATACCTAACATCACTTACGTTGTTTCTTTGTACGTTGTCTTTTGATGATAAGAATAGCCACCAAATATTTGTGGACCATTTGTTATCTGGCCCGACATTACTTGTATATAAAATCACGAAACCAAAAAATTCGACGCAACATGTAACAAAGAGGTTTTTTCGAGTATGATGTTACTTAGAAACTGTCAAATGCAATCGTAGTAATAACACTAAGAATTTTATATGCAACAATAGCTAATATACTACAGGAATGACTAAAATATACGTAGAAGCACCTGCTAAGTTGCGCACTATACATTTTTTTATGTGGAACAAATTGAAAATCCGCGTACGCGGTATAATTACAGTTGCGTACTATACACACTTTTTGTTGTGAAGAACAAATTCAAAATCAGAGTACGCCGTACAGTTACAGAGCTAGTACATCTTTAAATTAGTATTTTTTAATTTATATCAAACGATAAACTATTGTGTACCCCAATCTTTTATATATTTGTTATTTACATCAGTATTTCGATACATAGTAGGTATTATTAATGTATTATAAACTAAAATATTTTTTATTATACAAGTACGTAGCCATACGTAATTTAATATAATATTTTGTAATATACTTATTGCTGAATTTGCGCGTTTTAGAGCAATAGGAAGAGAGATGGCATAATATATAGTACAGAACCCGGTAGTATGCCACACATACATACACATAGCACGCCGAGCACGCGTGGCACTACCTGGTTTCCGTATATACTATATATAGTACTTGCCACCGCGCGCGCGCGCGCCGCTGTTGCCGCCGCCGCCGCTGTTGCCGCCGCCGCTATTGCCGCCGCCACTATGGCACCACAAGTAGAATTGCTATATACAAGCTCATCTCTCACTTCGTTTCGATACGTTGTTCCCCTTCATTCGACGAGCTCTCATCCTAACAAGATCTGAAAGTAGGTGTCTTCAAGTAACAGTTGTGTGGCAGGTATACATTTTTTTCAATGATCGGTCGCAAGTTTGACAGTTACGCTGCGTTGAATGCAGCGATAATGGAGTACGAACAAGAAAATGATGTGAAGCTGTCAAAGTACCAATGTAAAAAAAGTAACAAGGATCCTTTAATCTACAAGTCCATGAATTATCGGTGTCATCATGCTGGTAATTACGTTTCTATTGGAAAGAGAATGAGTGTCACTCGTGGGTGCCCATTTAAAATCGTAATAGGTATAGTGCTGGAGGTGAACTACATATTTCAACGAATTCGCAGTTACGTCATTATGTTGCCTGTCAAAACATTCGGAGAGAAGGACGGAACGCCGAACGTACTATGCAAGATCCTGAAGGGAAAGAAAAAAAAACTATAAAAAAAGCTAGTAGAAAAAAAAACAAGTATAAAATCAAGTAACGAGAGGATGGCAGTAAGTAGGACTAATGGCAAGAAGAAGAAAGAACAATCCGAAAATGAAGGAAAAACTGTAGACAACAGCGTAGAAGAAAATGATCGTCGGCATGTGTTCAACGATACAGAAAAGCAAGATATAATGACTGTAGAAGAGAACCCGGAGGACAACGGTATGACTTATAATAAAGGAAAAAATATGAAGGGGGCAGTGGAAGAACAAAATAAAATAGCTATAGATGACACAGCTGAGGATGACTTAGATCTTTCTGGTAAGTTTATTAACATAAGTATTCGTGTACCTTACATTTTTCAATTATTGAGGTCGCTGCAGTATCTCGATTTTATTCCCTAAAAGATGATCAAATTCCACGGCCACGTTGTGAAGAAACAATAACTTGCCCAGCCCCGCGCGTAGCACTACCCCCGTTACTGCACACCTCCTCTTGCAGCCCACTAACTCAATATTCAGTTTACGATGAACATTAAATTTCTTAAAAATGCGCCGTAACGTCTCACGAAATTTTTCTCTTGAATCTAGAAATAATGGATTGTTAAAATATAAAAAAAAATTTGGTTATATTAATCAAAATATTAATTCACAACATTTTGATTTCAGACACAGAGGAAACCATAACATCGCCCTCACAATTAAAATCATACGTGGAGTTTGACGAAGAGCAAAAAGCGAAGTGGCTACTGTCAATCCTCGGTTTCGACACAACCATCATTAATGATGTAATGAACAAAAAAACCATTTTTACAGAGCAACAATTACATGGAATTAGACTTTCAGATACTTTTAAGGATAAGGAAATAAAAATTTCTACATTAAAACCATACTTTGACGCTGATTCATATAAGACCCTGTTGAAGTTGAGAAAGAAATTATCAAAGACACGCATGTGTCGGATATGCAGAAAACCAGCGATCCGTGGTGTTATCAGTTGTGATTTGTGTCGAAGTTGGTTGCACTTTGAATGCTGCGAAGTGCCTGAAGACATTAATGACGCACTATGGGTGTGCGATTATTGTATTAACAAAATTAAGATGTAATTATTGCAGATTATATTTATTTATATCATTTATTGGAATGTAGCATAAAGACCGTTGTTCATTATACTTGTAAAAAATTAAATTGTGAAAAAAATAAAATCGTTTTAAAAGTTATTTATTCGTAAAATTAGTTTTCCATATCCTTCCATCCACATTACAGAAAAATATGGGATTTTTTTTGAATAATTATGTTAATATTAAGTATACGTAGAATTTGCATAACAAAAGATTAAATGACAATGCACATCGTACATATGTTTGTCACAGTTCACCGAAAAGTAAATATACTGTCCGCATACGTTACTGACTGCGTACATGGTACACAGTACTATTAATTTATAATATATCCGCATTCGCGGACTACAGATAAGGTGTCTGTTATATGTCTGCGTACGCGGTGCTCCGTCCCGATATGGGCCAGATTGTCCGCGCACGCGGAGCTCAGTAATATGTACTTTTGATATCTCCAAGTACGCGACTCGCTACGTACACGAGGTACAAATACACTACATGGACACAACATATCCGCGTGCGTGGAATACAGTGACGGTATCTTTTATGTGTCCGCGTACGCGGTGCTCTGCCGCGATATGCTTAGGAATGTCCGCGTAAGCGGACTACAGTCACGGTATCTTTTGTGTCCGCGTACGCGGTGCTCTGCCGCGGTATGCTAAGGAATGTCCGCGTACGCGAACTACAGTGATAGTGGGTCCGATATATCCGCGTACGCGGACTACAGTGACGGTATCTTTTATGTGTCCGCGTACGCGGTGCTCACCGTACGCGCAGAGCGACATTCTATATAACGTCAGAAACGTATCAGTAGCGCGATCTCTTGGCTGTTTGCATGGAGTGTTCTAATTTTTATGTGAGTTTTCATCTACATCTACGTGTTATCAATGTCAGCTCCAGGCAACCTTACGGCAAAAAATTACTAGCCTAGTTTAAGGCACAATGTCGCCGACCCAGGGAACCCATAAATAATCAGCTTGTCAATGTTTACGAATATGTTGTTGAAAATCTTTTGCGCAATTATAAGTTTCAGTTCCCCTGTAAACTACATCAAGAAGATGCAACATCCAAATCTATCTATTACTACACCAGCATGAGAATGAGACAGTACGTGAACATTCAAAATGAGGATGTTTTAAAAGAATGTTGAAAGAAAAAAAAGTTATCGAAATTGGTTTCAACCTAATTTTTAATTCATTAATTTGTTGCTTTCATTGTATCTTATTCTACATTTTAGTAGTAGTTTGTAAAATTTGTAAATAAATAGAGTTACGATTATATTATATAGTTTTTATATCTATGTATTGTGCCTTTCTTACTTATACGCCATCTGACGAGTACAATCGGTACTGCTACAAACCTGCAACCCGTTGGAAGTGGTACTTCGTACCATCTGTCTCATCTTACACCGTGGCCCTAAAGGCTGCCTCCATTGACCGATTGACGTAACATAACGATGATACAAATGTAACCTTAAAAATATCTTATTCACAATTAATATTAAGTTTACAATGTGAAGATGTGATTCGTGAGTTAATTCTGAGGTAATATTAAATAATAACCAAGAAATGAATAAAAATTAAATGCTCACACTGCAGTTTACTTTTCTTTAATACAAAAACATATTGATTGAATTAAATGACAGATAAACTTAATTTGACGGCAAACATCTAATAAATAGGGTACAAGCTGTTGGGTGTTAAGTTTCATAACTTAGTATGGTTTTTAAATAGTTTTTATTGAAATTTTTTGAAACAACAAACATTATTTCTAATTCAGTACTTTGAGAAACTTTGTTTAGTTGACAACAAATTTAATGTCGATTGATTTTGTCAGTCTCATATGTATAAGAATACGCATTAATCATTTGTATAGGACTCAATGAAAGACACTTGTAACTTGTGTACCTGCGTGTATAATTTTATGCTACAGCTTACACTGCAACTGTATCTGATACAACTGTATATACTATTCGAGAAGTAAGATAAAGGTAGGTTATGTAGGCTGCCTAATGAGTACCTCATGCATGCCCCCTGACGCGCCTACGTGTGCCCTCAGTAGGCAGGCTGCCTAAGTAGAGCCTCATTAACTAGAGAGGCAACCGACTTTCATTTATGTTCGGGAACTTATATGCTTGTATATATATCCAATATCAGTGCAGACGAAAGTGGGCGATTACTGGGCGAAAGTCAGGCCAAGCTGCGCCCAAGTCAGCGCCGTATTACAAACCCATCGCCAGGTTTGGTTGCTTGATTTCTGGGCTGCCCACTTTCATTTCTACTTGGGCAGATGACCAGATAGATGTACATACATTCTCGAGGAATTGGACCGACCGACCGTCTGACCGACTACAAAAAAACATACCTATATAATTTCTTGAGAAATTGGACCGACCGATGCGATCACAAATTCACAAAAAAAATGCCCAATACCCAAAGCCCATAGGACAGTAGGACCTCGAGCAGTCTATACTTCGCATATGTCTATGGTCTATGGATACGTTATGTGGGAAAAAGGGGTGCTAAGTGTGATGCCAGGCTGCCGGTTGCCGGAGGTGCGGAGATATCAGTTAGTGTTAGTGACAAGTACATTTGAATATATCTGATTATTGGAAGTTTCGTATCTCGTAGCTGAGTAATTTAGACTAAAATTCAAATGGGCTTGAGTCGATTACAATTTCCAAATAAGTACTTGTTTTGTTATCTGGGCAGAGAGTGTGGTTGTTCTATTTGTATCTAATTGTGTACAGAGATAAAACCATAGAGATATAAGGATTATATCCTTATATCTCTATGGGTAAAACCCATTCTCTGTCCACTATGTGCTGATAGTATTTAAACAAATCGCCCTTAAACACTCGTGAACTAAATCATTCCCGAGACATTAGATTTGGTTGTTATGCAAACGTTTGAAGTCTCTCATTTTGCAAAATGAATACTGACGTGACTGATGGAGATAGTAACAGACGTGTCGACAGTGAGTATTAACTCTCTTGGTACAATAATCACATTGGAAAGGCATTTAAGTTCAAAAATTTTAATTGGTGACAAAAATAATTAAAGCTTTTTTTCAACTTGTCTTCTGTTTATTTTCATAAAACTGTTGCCTTTCGACATCTATACATTATTATGTTGACAGAAAAAAAATTAATATTAATTTAATTCTTTACACAGATCAAAGCAATGTTTTGTATTTTCGTCAAAATGAGCTTATTCAAAAGTATAGCAGATTGAAAGTCTTAAAAGATTTAATGACGACGAATGAAGTAGCCATTATTTCTAAAGAAAAAATACTCAACAAGGAAACCAATACTTTAGTAAGTACATGTCAAATATGTATTGATTTAAAAATTTCCATGAGCATCCTCATTGTGGCGGTAATAAATTTTTTTTCCGCCTTTTCCCTTTGACATTGCATAGCAAAAAGATTGTGTGAATGTATGCAGTTGCTAAAAGGTCATTTCTTTGAAAAACCTTTATTTTCCTTACTTTCTAATAGAAGTGAGCGGTTGTATTAGCATTATCTATATTCGTCCACATTGTATCTACCAGACTGAATGTGACTGGCTCAAACATAATATGTTTATATGTTTATAGAGCGTTTGGACAGGAATGGGTTAGGAATCCCAAGAGTAAATTCTGCAGCTTTCTGTATTAATATTGTAATCCATGTCATGAAGCCCACAGCGTAACATTATTAGAATAATTTGTAATTGTACAAACTTCGGTGAAATTCAATCATATTAGTTAAATGTTAAGGGTATTTATAGAATTTTTGAAAAATTACATTTATGGCTAATCTTGAAGATATCTTGTAGATATTTGAAGCTGTCTTGTAACCAGGAAACAACAAACTGTCAAATGTTAGTGAATTATATAGGCCTGCATTCCAATATACATAAAGCTGTAAGCAGTGACTCAATTAAGTAAATTTGTTTGGAGTAGATACTCAGAGATCCTCTGATGGCTTTAATTTAATTCAAAATATATGAAACAATTATTATTGTACCCTATTACTTCAAAGTGTCAAAATTACAAAAAATTATTTCATCTTATGCATATAGTTTATTAAAATGAAGGTTACTGCATTATTTGTATCAACATAGACTAATAGAGATTTTTTTTTAGTTGTGTGTGGCATTTAAAACTATTTCTTACCCTCTATTTTATAAATGAAAGTGTTTTTGTAAGACAATAAATAAATAATTCATTGAAATTATTTTTGATGAATTTTCATTGATTTATGATTAATCCAACGATCTACAGTACACTTTAGTCATTGAGAGCTTACATCTAGCATTATTTGTTACTTATGTTTGTATTTTATATAGCAATATTATCAGTGACTGTGTAAATCATTGTTGCATGTATTTGTGTTCTACTGCGATCTAAACTAGTCTTCACCATATCGGCCGTTCTATCAATGGAAACACTCAAAGTTAATTGAAAGAAGGCGTTAACTCAAATTGCCTCAGCTAATGTTATGGGAAAACGCTGGGTTGCATTTCTTATATTTTGTAGTAGAAGTAGAAGTAGTAGTTTTTTTTTTTTTTTTTTTTTTTTTTTTTTTTCTGAAGGCAGGAGAAATGCATTGATGCACACCGCAGAAACAACGGTAGTGTGGCACTTGGTGGATATTTTTTGTCAGATCACTAATACCCAGTAAACCCCCCTTCTATGCCACGCGGCTTAAGTTCTACCCCAGAACCTGGTAACATTAGAATAGAATTCATTAGTGCTTCATAGGTGATGAATGAAGTTAAACGTGTTTATTGCGCTCCTACTTACTAGCCTGTATTGACCAACGAATTTTTCTCACACTCTTTTTGTGGAACCTCCTGAAGGCATTGCGTCTGTTGCAGGTACCCTGACACTTGTTGGCTCTAGTTAGTGGAAGATAAACGACAGGCTCTCCCGTTTTGAGCCAGGGAGTTGGTAGTTATCCGCGATTAAAGTCTTTATACCATCACCGTGCCTTTGCTGTAAAGCCGGTATTGCTCCCGTACTGCCGCTCTTGTGAAGTGACTATCTGGATCTTTGCTTTCTGGTTTCGTCTCCTTATCATTGGTGAAATTTTCTGAGCGATTACCCACCCTCATCGTGTCTTAATCGCCAGCATTATCACCACTTACACTGCCAAGTGTCCAGATCTCTAAAGCGGTATTGGAGCACGTCACGAAGATTGATACTGCAGTTGCCTCCTTATCAGATTCATATACAGTCTTTGGAGTCGTCGTTTTGTTGGCATAGTGTTCGTGTTTCCAAGCAGATTGGTACTCTTCAGGAGTGCTCTCTGTCCCATGATACTGGCGAACTACTTATAACAAATATCTTCAGGACTTTTACAAAATCAAACCAAGAAGCTGTTACTTTTACTTTAACTTACATTGGCTGCCATGCCTTACTTTCATGCTCTCATCACGTGATTGGTCTCCTTAAAAAAATAATACCTCAAATTGCCAATGCATATATAAAGCTAAAACCATTATTAGTCTTTTTATGTCACTAGCTGTGCGGGATGAGATCTTTTACTCCTCTACAAAGTTATGTAAGATCCCTGCGAGTGATATCTTCAGGTATTTTTGGTGATGGCTTAATCTATTTGCACCCACTACTTCCAGTGCCACTGTATCAATTATGGCGTAAGGCCGTAAAATTACACAAAACAAGAGGCTATGCTTTCCTAGTTTTAAAAAACCTTACAGTTTACATGAGAAAAAACCAAAATTCAATATTAAGTCTCTTCACAACAATGACCCTCAAAGGGGTAACAGTGGATCTCTTAAATTAGCTTTTCCGTGAGATTAAATTAAATTGTGCGGACAAAGATTTTAACATTTTGGCTGTGATTGAGACATTCCTTAACCCTGGGAATGATGACTGTTTTTTCTCCTTTCTCTTGCAAATCAAAATTTCTTTCGCCATGATAGAGTTTGTAAGAGGAGTGGTGGAATTGGTTTTTATGTCAAAAAATCTCTCGCAGTTAGGATTCTGTGTACATCGGAACCATTATTTGATTACGAGCCTCAATGTATTATCTTAGAAATATCAATAAATAGTCATAGATTTCTTTTTGCAGTTCTATATCGCCGACCCGAAGGCATGTATCCAATAAAATTCTTTGCGGAACTCTCCATACTGTCAACCAGATACATAACACATTATTGTAACTGGTGGTTTCAATATTAATATGTCATCCAATAATCATGATGCTATATTTTGAAGAAACTGCCTACACTCACAATCGTTTCATCTTGTTCCTTCAAGTGCAACCGGCCATCACTCATTTCATACTTACCATTTCTCTTACACCTGGATTAATTATCCGTGATTATTCATCTATTACTGCTTATCATAAATCCGATTCCCTGTTTATTGCAGGCCATGATCAAGTCATGAGAAAGAAGACGAAGCCTTGGCTACACGTGTTAGAAATTTCCAACGCTACAGCCCAAAGAAATAAAGAAAAAATATTTTCGTCATTGTTGTCATAACCCAATGAAACAAAATCAAAAGGTGTATAATATTAAATACAAATAATATCAATCAGAGTGTCATACATGAGAAACTAAAATTAAGCATTGAAGCTTTCAGTAACATTCAGCAGCCAGATTGTAGGTGAGTGTCTAAATAGGTTTTTTTTTACATCTATGATCGTACAACGTCCATTCAGTAACCTCCAGCTTTAGAAAACAAAATCTCAGATAAAAATAAACTCTGAAAAATGAAAAAAAGCTAAAAAAAAGACGTTTTACTGCAAAATCAATCAATAATGTGCTGCAATTGCTATGTATCACATTAGTACATCCATCCAGTGACAGAGATTAGTAGCAGAGATGAGTAGAGAGATTGCTAACGCCAATGCTACGGCATGAGACAACTTTTTTCCACTGATCGGGGCGACCCGCCGCGGCCAGCCGTCGAACCAAGGCGCACATTTTTCGAGAGTGCGAGACTCGTATCGAAGAGCGTGCGCCTACAAGAAGAGAAGTGGATTCGCGTGGAAATGAGCATATAGGCGCACATTTTGGCGACACGTATAGAAGTAATAGAAGGGGTATACCGAATGTGTGCCTACGAGGAGAGGAGTGGAAATGTTGACTATAGCTATATATCTGAGCGCACAGCCAAAGCAAGCGACGACATGAGTTTTTCTCTTTTGACTGCAACCGAGTATATGCTATATATATTTAACTGACTCTTACTCTCTCGCTCTTGCTTGAATGATATCTATCAATCTTGCATTCGATTTAATCGTGAAACTAAATGCTCATATAATTATATGCACAGAATTTGATATCAAAACATTTTTTTTTTCCGTACGTTAATACTTAATTTGAAATCTAGTATTATTTTGAAAAAATGATCAGCTTAATTTTTTTAAGGATAACAGTTCAGCTATAACCACTGGTTAATTATTTTTCCTCATCATAATTGTTATGAACTGTAGGACAAGCCCCGGAGGTTATCGATGAACATATGTGACTTTAAGATCTCCTACCCTCGAAGTTTCGATAGCTAAGGTAGTAAGGGCTTATGCCACTACTATTCTCGTTTTGCTATCTGAGGATCGATTCCAACTGTCGGCAAATTTTTTTTTTAACGTGATTCATCATTCTAGTTTATTTTCTTTTTATTTATGTTTTATAAATAATATTAACAAACCCTTTTTTCCCTATACATCGAAATACATTTTTTTAATACTAATTATATTAAATAATTTCATAAGCTGATACTTATCGTTAGCATGGCCATTTCGGAATTTCATAATAACAAAATAATTTCTTAGGATATGAGTATAATTCTTACATTTAAAACTCCAAAGAAAGTAAGAGAGAAAAAATCCTTATACATAATTTTTATTAATTTTTCTTTTTTTTTTTTTTAAGAAATGATTAAGCTGTTCTGATCGATATTTTTATCTATCTATACAATAATCATAATCTTCGAAGGCACAAGAAAACTTACATAAAACTCCCTAAACATTTATTTTCCGTCTTTTGTTGTAAAAAAATTTTAGGTATAGCAGCTAAACTTATTGTGTTGATTAAATATGTAATTTCAATTTCAATTACATAATGTTGGTTCTAGACCAAACTTTTAATTAGCGTATGTAAGTATCAAAACTTAATACCTTTGAAAATTATGCAACAAAAATCTGAACAGTAAAGAAAAACAGATCTTGTATATCAAGTTAACTGTTACGTTACTTAAAATTTTTACCTGGTAGTTACAACCACTTGTCACTTACATTATGAATTCCAAAAAAGTAAAAGTTTAACCTTGAACATAATTTTCGATAATTTATAAGAATTTATATGAAATTCCAAAATGGCCATGCTAACGATAAGTATCAGCTTATGAAATTATTTAATATAATTAGTATTAAAAAAATGTATTTCGATGTATAGGGAAAAAAGGGTTTGTTAATATTATTTATAAAACATAAATAAAAAGAAAATAAACTAGAATGATGAATCACGTTAAAAAAAAAATTTGCCGACAGTTGGAATCGATCCTCAGATAGCAAAACGAGAATAGTAGTGGCATAAGCCCTTACTACCTTAGCTATCGAAACTTCGAGGGTAGGAGATCTTAAAGTCACATATGTTCATCGATAACCTCCGGGGCTTGTCCTACAGTTCATAACAATTATGATGAGGAAAAATAATTAACCAGTGGTTATAGCTGAACTGTTATCCTTAAAAAAATTAAGCTGATCATTTTTTCAAAATAATACTAGATTTCAAATTAAGTATTAACGTACGGAAAAAAAAAATGTTTTGATATCAAATTCTGTGCATATAATTATATGAGCATTTAGTTTCACGATTAAATCGAATGTAAGATTGATAGATATCATTCAAGCAAGAGCGAGAGAGTAAGAGTCAGTTAAATATATATAGCATATACTCGGTTGCAGTCAAAAGAGAAAAACTCATGTCGTCGCTTGCTTTGGCTGTGCGCTCAGATATATAGCTATAGTCAACATTTCCACTCCTCTCCTCGTAGGCACACATTCGGTATACCCCTTCTATTACTTCTATACGTGTCGCCAAAATGTGCGCCTATATGCTCATTTCCACGCGAATCCACTTCTCTTCTTGTAGGCGCACGCTCTTCGATACGAGTCTCGCACTCTCGAAAAATGTGCGCCTTGGTTCGACAGCTGGCCGCGGCGGGTCGCCCCGATCAGTGGAAAAAAGTTGTCTCACGCCGTAGCATTGGCGTTAGCAATCTCTCTACTCATCTCTGTTAGTAGGGAGATTGCTGACTGCCATGCTACGGAGTGTGCCCACTTTTTTCCAGTGGTTCGAGCGCCCCGCCGCGGCCAAGCGGCCGAACCAGGCGCACATTTTTTTTTTTTATTTGAGAAGCACGGTAGGGGTATGAGAAGAGTGGATTCGCGTGGAAATGTCCATGTATAGGCGCACATTTTGGAGACGCGTGGAAGGGGTTTACCGAATGTGCGCCTACGAGGAGAGGAGTGGAAATGTTGGCTGTATAGCTGTATATATCTGAGCACACAGCCAAATTAAGCGACGGCACGAGTTTTTCTCTTTTGAGAGTCTTTGACTCTGCAACCGAGTACATGCTATGTAGGTAAATCTTATTCAATTAAATCGTTGAACTAAATGCTCATTAATTATATACACAGACTATTTATTTCAATACATTATTTTTTAACTCTCCCGTACTCTTAACGTTCCTAAATCCATTTATGTTTTGAAAAAATATGTAGCTTTAACTATTTTTTAAGGTTTTCAGTACAGCTTTAACCATTAATTTATTAATTTTACACATCCTAACTGTTATAAACTGTAGGACAAGCGCCGGAGGAGATCCATGAACATATGTGACTTCGAAAGGAAAACCTCTCGTTCTTCGGATAGCTAAGATGGTTAAGGCTTATGCCCCGTCATAGATTGTTTTGCACTTAAGGGTTCAAATCCACTTCACGGTAGATATTTTTTTTTTTTTTTTTTATTCAATTTATCATTTTGTCTTCATTTCTTTTATTTATGTTTCGTTAAAAAAAAATGTGTATATATATATATATATATATATATGTATATATATATATATATATATATATATATATATATGACCTCAACATTTTTTTCTCGGATACATCAAAATAAATTAATATTGTTATTTTGATACTTCTTGTTAGCAAGGCAATTCTATAATTTTATAATACTAAAATAACTTTTAAGGATTTTAACATCATTTGTGTATTTTAAAACTTCTAAGAAATTATGAACATCCTTTTCACGACAAAAAAAAGCCGCCCGTCTACTGTTATTTACTTAATGTTGAAATTTTAATCAGTAAATAAATTTGATGAACACAATAGAAAATAGTTTTGTGAATATTTTAAAATTGTTTACAAATCTTTAACAAGGTGTGCTACTTTTTTTATTTTTAGACGGCCAGAAGTCAATAATAAATGAAACAGTTCGATGAATAAGTAATAAAATTTATTCGGCAAGATTATGAGACAAAACATTTGTAATACCGCAGTATTTTGTTAAAAAAAAAAAAAAAAAAAATGAATTACCTTTAAGGGTGATGATTGTAATAAAAATATTTTTAGGCTGTAGATTGTTAAGGAAGTTTAATCATTTATATTGAATGCAGAAAAAGCATCGTAACACTTTTAACAATGATACCATCGGGTGAGTGCAAGAAAGAGTCTTTTTAGAGTAAAAGTCAAGAAAGAGCCTTTTTAAATTTTCGGGCAGAAGAAAGTCTTCTTAAACTAAAAAAAGAAGCCTTTTTATACAGAGGTACACTCGCACTGAGGTGTATTAAGCCGGCGTCGAATGGTATAATTAAGCCCAACGAAACGTCGCTCAAGATTATTCTTCGACATTTTTGAGTTCTTATTTGCTCTCACCCACTTTTCGGTTGGTTTCGTACCTCTGTACAAATCCACACATTTATTATATACTGGACAGCAAAACGAGGAGTTTAACAAAAAGACATTAATGCCTTTTTAACTAATTTGTTTACTTCTATTTTAAGGTAGTATTGTATATGTTTTTATAGATCAATTATATATATACACACATAAATGTAGTACCAACTTAAAATCGGAGAAATAAAAATTAAAGGCTCTTTCTTATATTCAGTTTGAAAAGGCTCTTTTACGCCTATTACTCTGGAAAGACTCTTTATTATGATAACGTGATAAATTATTTAGAATCAGGAATTGTGAGAACTACAAATTTTTTAACTACAAATTTCTATATTAATAAAAACTGAGTCTGGGTCTATTTCTGCTAGCACAAACTTCGATTAAGAGTTAAATGGGATGTTGTGATATTTCATTGTTTTAAGAAATTTCTGAAAAAATTTGAATAGGTATGTTTCAGCATCATAAATAACATATTAAAATTTCAAAGAGCCTAGATTCACCGTTTTGGAGAAATAAAATCGCGAAGTTGGCCACTTATACACATACTTCTAAGAAGGACTTGTCGGAAAATGCACGTTTTTACTCATAACTCTTGAAATTTTTTTAAGAATCTTTTTAAAAATTAATATGTTAGGGTTTATTATAGTTGAAATAAGTAAACTAAAATTAGGGAAGCCTAGTCTCACCGTTTTTAAAATATAACAGTTTAGAGTCCAGTTACAACGTTACTAAAATACCTATGTAGTGGTACAGTCCGAGGCGAAAGTTAGGTTAATTTGTTGTTTTAACGTTTGTGTTTACTTTCCTGGGCATTTTTCTGTTCCACACACCTAATTTTTGAATTATTTACCTGTTTTGTTAAGAATAATCACATCAAAGACATTTCTAACACGAAAATTCAATTTTGAAATTGACTGTACCATGACAACCCCCTCAAAATAGTATCAACATACACATTTGTAGTGCAAAATCTTTAAAAAATTTACAGTTTTCTGAAAAAATCGACCAATTATTTATTCTAGTTTTCCATTTGATTCTTAAAATCGCGAAGAATTTCAAACTATTATTGTTAACTGTATTTAAGTGCATACTTCTTTATGATAAATTAATTCAGCTATGATTCTCAAAAATTAATATGTGGAGCTATGAAAAAGGCATTTTAAAGATTTTAAAGTTAAGCTACTCGTCGAGAGAGTTCAGAGAGCTTTTTAATAAAAGCAACCTATGTCGCGTGGTTGAAGATACTGATAATACGACTGTTACTATGAATACAAAAAAAAAAAAAAATTAGCTGCCTTGCGTTGCATGGCTAGAGATGTTTTTTGATGGTCTATCTTATCAACTACAAACAATCGAATAAATTTATGCGAATCATTGTGTGTTGCATACAATGTAAAATTAATTGATCGATTGCGATAATTAAAAAAGCAATTTAAATTGTGAAATTTTAATATTTTGTATAGTTATTTATCTATAAAAATACATATAGTGCCACCTTTAAAACAGAGGAAAAAAATTTTTGTTAACTGTATATGATTTACGCACTGTCAAAAAATTTTGGTAACTATTTCTGAAAAATTACAATAACAATTTATTGTCGATAAAAAGTTAATTGGTAAAAGGTTAATTGTTTATACATAATACATCTTTTTTTTTTAAATCCATACTTCGAGTTACAAGTGGTTAAAACTCATATGTCTTGAATGAAAAAAGCTTATTTCAGTTTCTGTTAGACTCTTTAATCTAAAATACGCACTATTTATAAAGACTAAAGAATCTACTTTCATGTTTGTATGTATTTATGTAGTACGAATTTTGTCAATGCAATAACCACAAGGTATTGATAAGGAATGTAAATACAAGCTAAAAAATATAATATTTGTACGTAGATAAATATTCACGTATAATTGGATGTAAGTTGTACTTTACTGGTAATGATCATATTTAATATAATCGCAGTAAAAGTATGAGTTTTCTTCTGCTTTCGGCTTTTTTTTGTCGTAAAAAGGATGTTCATAATTTCTTAGGAGTTTTACAATACACAAATTATGTTAAAATCCTTAAAAGTTATTTTAGTATTATAAAATCATAGAATTGCCTTGCTAACAAGAAGTATCAAAATAACAATATTAATTTATTTTGATGTATCCGAGAAAAAAATGTTGACGTCATATATATATATATATATATATATATATATATATATATATATATATATATATATATATATATATATATATATATATACACACACATTTTTTTTTAACGAAACATAAATAAAAGAAATGAAGACAAAATGATAAATTGAATAAAAAAAAAAAAAAAAAATATCTACCGTGAAGTGGATTTGAACCCTTAAGTGCAAAACAATCTATGACGGGGCATAAGCCTTAACCATCTTAGCTATCCGAAGAACGAGAGGTTTTCCTTTCGAAGTCACATATGTTCATGGATCTCATCCGGCGCTTGTCCTACAGTTTATAACAGTTAGGATGTGTAAAATTTATAAATTAATGGTTAAAGCTGTACTGAAAACCTTAAAAAATAGTTAAAGCTACATATTTTTTCAAAACATAAATGGATTTAGGAACGTTAAGAGTACGGGAGAGTTAAAAAATAATGTATTGAAATCAATAGTCTGTGTATATAATTAATGAGCATTTAGTTCAACGATTTAATTGAATAAGATTTACCTACATAGCATGTACTCGGTTGCAGAGTCAAAAGACTCTCAAAAGAGAAAAACTCGTGTCGTCGCTTAATTTGGCTGTGTGCTCAGATATATACAGCTATACAGCCGACATTTCCACTCCTCTCCTCGTAGGCGCACATTCGGTAAACCCCTTCCAAGCGTCTCCAAAATGTGCGCCTATACATGGACATTTCCACGCGAATCCACTCTTCTCTTACCCCTACCGTGCTTAAATAAAAAAAAAAATGTGCGCCTGGTTCGGCCGCTTGGCCGCGGCGGAGCGCTCGAACCACTGGAAAAGTGGGCACACTCCGTAGCATGGCAGTCAGCAATCTCCCTACTAATCTCTGCCAGTGATGTCTGGCTCTCGAAAACATAACCTCAATTGGTTATGTACTCTTTCAGTTAGAAAAAAGTTTAAAATAAGACGTTTTATTGGCATTATGCCTCTACCACTTGACCTCAGTATATATATGACTAATGTAGAGGGAAAATAACACAGGTCTTATGGGAGGAATCTTGTTTTTATTTTTTTTCGCACTTAAAAAGATATTGAGCTTAAAAAGATTGTTAATTCCATGTTACTAACATAATGAGAGTTACGTAGTTATTTTTTTCCTTTGGTGAATTCGTTCATGAAGGTTGAAACAGCGTTTTGAACGTATACGGAGTGCCGTTTAACCATAGAGGTATAAGAATAGAGGAAAAAAAGGGGCGTGATATGTGACAGCAGAATTCGCTACGTAACGGGGCATCTGTCTTTGTATGGCAGTTATGTTATTTGGTCGAGTCATACATGAGATTGAATCAACTGTAGGATTCAGGACGAAGAAGTAGCCAATAACGTGGCTTTGGCAACAAGGACAGATGCCCCGTTACATTTAGTTATGCTGTCGCTGCCGCTAATGGACTAGTATAGCGCTTTTCCCCTCTATTCTTATACCTCTATGCGTTTAACCCTACTGCTGCTGATGCTCAGAGATAAACAAACAGCTCAAAGTAGGGTTAACGGCACTCCGTATACGATCAAAACGCTGTTTCAACCTTCATGAACGAATTCATCAAAGGAAAAAAATAACTACGTAACACTCATTATGTCAGTAACATGAAATTAACAACCTTTTTAAGCTCAATATCTTTTTAAGTGCGAAAAAAAATAAAAACAAGATTCCTCCCATAAGACCTGTGTTATTTTCCCTCTACATTAGTCATATATATTGGGATTAAGCCTCTACCACGTGACCTCAGTATATATATGACTAATATAGAGGAGAAATAACACAGGTCTTATAGGAGGAATCTTGTTTTTATTTTTTTTCGCACTTAAAAAGATATTGAGCTTGAAAAGATTGTTAATTCCATGTTACTGACATAATGAAAGTTACGTAGTTATTTTTTTCCTTTGGTGAATTCGTTCATGAAGGTTGAAACAGCGTTTTGAACGTATACGGAGTGCCGTTTAACCCTATACTTTAAGCTGTTTATTTCAGCTGTTGCTGCTGCTGCGCTACTACTGCTGATGCTCAGAGATAAACAAACAGCTCAAAGTAGGGTTAAACGGCACTCCGTATACGTTCAAAACGCTGTTTCAACTTTCATGAACGAATTCACCAAAGGAAAAAAATAACTACGTAACACTTATTATGTCAGTAACATGGAATTCACAACCTTTTTAAGCTCAATATCTTTTTAAGTGCGAAAAAAAATAAAAACAAGATTTCTCCCATAAGACCTGTGTTATTTTTCCTCTATATTAGTCATATATATACTGAGGTCACGTGGTAGAGGCATAATCCCAATACTGAGGTCACGTAGTAGAGGCATTATGCCAATAGTAACTTGAATTTATTACGTGCTGCTATTGCTAAAAAATATGGTTTTATACATTTGAAGCTGTTAAGTATGCTAGTATATTACACTTCCTTGTCGCCTTGTCTTGTTCGAGATCACTATGTGTAGTACGATATTTCGCCGCCTAGGTGTCGCTACATTTCAGAAAAAAGGTTAAAATTTTTTTCGGCTGCCGTGGCCCTGGCGCGTTCGGCCTCCTTAGCAAGAATCTTCATTCCATTTTTGACGCCTAAAGTGTCGTTACATCGCCAACTGACAATGTGCACCGAACTCGATCTTCGCCGTCAGCAACTTCTCCGAGAGTTAGTTGAGATGGATGCTGTAGACGCGGGGACGCAAGACGATTCGGATCAGGAACTTCAATATGAGGGTGAGTAATAATCCCTCTCCTTGCTTTCTGTTACAGGTTAGAGTCCTGACAATTTGGAAATGGATAAAAAGAGAGAGGCTTAAGTCAAGGCTTAGCTTGCTATGACCTGTGACGGGCTATTAATGAATTACCCAGACCACATGCGTTGAAATTTTTCTTAGGTTAGAATTGAAACCTATTCGACTGACATGTGGCGAGAGGATATAATTTTTCCCTTGATTTATAACGTGATTATAAACTGGGTGGGATATATTTTCATGCTGGAATGATTTCTTTTGTTTAGATGTCATACGCTTGTCTGGATCGAAGCAGGGTGAGGAAAACAACTCCTCTGTCGAAGAAGAGCAAGAAAAAGTTGGAGCCTCGAACTTCTTGGGCAAAGACCCAAAGAAAGAGGCCTAGGCCTTGGAACTAGATGAGGAGATCGCGAAAAAAATATTGAGTTGGACCAAAAAGGGCCTAGACAAGGAGGCCAAGGCTTTGCTAAAAGAGATTTCACGCAAGGGGTCCGTGGACCTCGATCCCCTGGAGGTAAACCGGGAACTTATGGTAAATCTCCACCCAAAGGCTGTAGCAAAGGACGCCATTATTAAAAACCAACAATCCTTGGCTGCGAACGCTATCGCGTCGGCGGCTATGACTTTCGAGGCAGTGCTTGATGGTTTGGAGGACTCATCTGGAAGACAATTCCTGCTTACGGTTATGGCTGATGTCATGAAGGCATCTTGTGAGCTGTTCTACCAGCTGAATGTTTCGAGGAAGGCTTGTTTGGTTGGCAGGTACGACGAGAGGACGCAAAGAATCCTGAAGGAGAGTGAGTCAACAAACTTATTGTTTGGAGACGACCTCAAAACTTGGATTGATGGAGCCAACCTGGTGGAAAAATCTGCAAAGGATTTACGCTATAACGCTTGTTCAAACCCAAGGAAAATCAGCCTTTAAACAAGAAGGGCTCTTCTTTCAACAGAGAGGCAAGAAGGTGGAGCTTCAAACCTTACCATTCTACAGAGAACTCTCGCCCGTACAACAGACCCAGCAGAGCGAGCAGCCCCAGGACGCAGCCAGCGAAAAAGTTTCACGCTCAGGCTTAACCACCGAGAAGCAGGCGTTAGCCCAGGTAAATCAAGCTGCTAGGTTAAGTTTTTTCATACGATACTGGGAAAGGCTCACAGGGGACCAGTTTGTACTTAAAGCGATCTCGGGATATCATCTCGATTTTATTCAAAAACCCGTTTAACTGTACGAACCCAGAGATTTCTCTGTAGGAACGAAGGAATCGGATCGCACCAGAGCAAAGATCAAAAAGCTTCCAGAGACCAGAGCAATAGAGCGCTGTGCACAGACAGAAGATCAATTCATCTCGTCATATTTTTTAGTCCCTAAGCAGGATAACTCGTTCAGGTTTGTTTTGAATCTTAGAAGCCTAAATCTGTTTGTGGAGAGGGTCTAGTTCAAAATGGAAGACATCAAGACGGTATGAAATCTTATGATCCCTGGTGACTTTATGTGTCAGGTGGATTTGAAAGACGCATACCTAGAAATACCAATACATGTTGACCATAGGAGATATCTTCGGTTTAGGTTCTTGGATAGGCTATATCAATTTTCAGCCCTTCCATTCGGTTTGTCGTCAGCACCACTGGTTCTTACTAAAATTATAAAACCCATCTTGTCACACTTGAGGCAACAGGGCATCAGGGTGGTTGCATATCTGGATGACTTCTTGGTCTTTGGTCAATCTAGAGGGGAGTATCAAGAGAATTGTGACATATTAATATCACTCTTGGTCGAGTTGGGTTTCACTATAAATTGGGAAAAGAATGAGACGACTCCGAGCCAGCTTATTCGATTTCTAGGCGTTATAATTAATTCAACTACAATAAAAGTTTCGTTACCAGAGGATAAGAAGGCCAATTTGACCAAAAACCTTCAAGGTGTTTTAAAGACTAGGTCTCCTTCCCTGGAGCAATTGATGAGTTTGATAGGCCTTCTGGTCTCGGCCTGTCCAGTGGTAGCGTACGGTTGGTTATTCTACAAATCTCTAGAGAACCTTAAACAGGAGGCCTTACTGTCTCTAGGCTTTAACAGGAGCTCCCGAATTTCTTTGACAAGGGACGCACAGGAGGAGATTCAATGGTGGCTAGGACAAGGATTAAAGTCTGACAACAAGATTAGAGAGTTTCGGTTCCATCTGGTTGTCTTTTCGGATGCCTCCTCGTCGTGATGGGGAGCCATTTGTGGTCACCGTCAGGCTCATGGTTTTTGGTCGGAAACTGAGAGAGAGAAACATATAAATTGAATAAAGATCAAAGCAGCGTTCTTGGCCCTACACTGCTTTGCGAGCTCCTTATTTGACAAGCAGATTTTGGTAAGAGTGGACAATCTCACGGTTCTCGCGTATATCAACAAGATGGGAGGAACCAGACACCAGGATCTCCACAACCTTGCTAAGGATCTCTGGCTCTGGTGCATGATGAGAAGATGTTAGGTCTTCGCAGATTATGTGGCTTCGAAGGACAACCCAGCAGACGAGGGCTCTAGGTTAAGCAACTTGGATACTAAATGGGAACTTTCACCTCTAGCGTTCAGGGAAATTTGTATTTCGTTCGGTACTCCTTCCATTGATCTTTTTGCATCTCGTGTTAATTTTAAATTCCGGAAATACTGCTCATGGACAAGGGATCCAAGAGCATGGGCGAATAACGCCTTTACAGTTCCATGGGGTGCCGAATCATGGTACGCTTTTTCACCGTTTGCTCTAGTGACTAAGATCTTAAGAAAAGTTAGAGAGGAGAGATCTCGAGGTATTCTGGTGGTTCCCTGGTGACCTTCCCAGTCTCGGTTCCCTGAATTTAAGCGCTTTCTATGCAGCTAACTTATTCGATGGGAGTACAACGGAGCTCTGCGCTTGTGGTGGAATTTTTGCTTGGTTCGAGAACTGGATCCGTACAAGACACAGGTTAGCAAGACGCTAGACTTTCTGACCTTTCAGTTTGAGAGAGGGGCGGCATTTGGGACATTATCGGCTTATAAAGCAGCATTGCTGCTAATTAACCGGGAAGGTTGTAGGGACACAGAAGTTTTGTCTAGGGTTTTTTATAGGAGTATACAGGAACAGACCTACAGCTCCCAGATACTCATCCACATGGGATGTGGGGATTGTACTAAGGAAGCTGAAGCAATGGCATCCAGTGGAGAACCTATCCTTGCAAACTCTGACATATAAGCTGACTATGTTACTCGCTCTGGGCTCGGCATTGAGAACTCACACACTGGCCTTGGTAAAGATAGAGAATATAAGATTTTGTAGTAATCGGGTCAAGATCAGGGTGCCGGATCTGATCAAAACTTCTAAGCCTGGGGCCTGCCAGCCGTTTGCCTGTTTCGTCCCCTTTCAAAATAGGGCTCTTTGCATTTTCCATACTTTAAAGGTGTATTTGGAAAGAACCACGGAATGCAGAAACTCCGTCAATCAGCTGCTAATATCGTTTTAAGCTCCTCATAAAACGGTCACTAGAGATTCCATAGCTCGTTGGATTAAGACAGTCTTAAAGGAAGCAGGCGTGGACGAAAGCTTCACGGCTCAATCTACTCGTCATGCGTTGACGTCAAAAGCCTATGATCGGGGATTGAGTGTGAGAGCAATCAAAAATGCTGCGGGATGGTCAGAAATCTCTCAGACATTCTTTAAATTTTATAATAGACCAATTCTGGCCATGGAGAACGATTTTGCCAGTGTGGTGCTCAAAAACTAAACGGAACTTTATTGCCTTTTCTTTGATTTGTAACAATTCGGGCTTGCGTATTCTTAGATTTTTCGACTTTAATTATAGACTCATCACAAGATAGAACAGTGCCTTATAAATAAGCATAATATCATATAAACATGAGACTGATCATAGTCATTAGCCGGTAAGACTACATTTAGATTTGTGATGTTAGTTATATGGTATTTGATACTTGACTGTGTCCCTGGCTGTAAGATTTTATAAAGATTTAATGATGTGATACTATACAAATATTCATACATCTAAACATCTACACATAGTGATATCCTAGAACAAGACAAGGAAG